>NC_057722.1:61498408-61536144 GCF_004010195.1 Chiloscyllium plagiosum
TTAATTACATTTGTTGCCAATGAGAACTTGTTTAGTTAGTGCTGTTGTGGGAAAAGGCAAAATAAAGTAAACATTAATTTAGAAAAATGGCCTTGAATTTTTGGTATGATCTATGCTTACTCCTGCAAAAAAAATTTCAGGATTACAATCAGACAGAGTTGATGTAGTGGAAACCAAGCAATGTTTAATATCTGACCATTGCTGTACCTGACCTGGGGGTATCTGAAAGGAACAGTAAAGAGACATCTCTACTCAGTATCTAACTCCATGCTGTACCTGTCCTGGAACTGTTTAATGGGAACAGTGTAGAGGGGCATTTACTTCCAGTTTTCTTTTAATTCAAAGACTGAAGGAAGCTTTGCTCTTGATCTAAGCTCGTGCTGTTCCTATCCCAGAGGTGTTTGTTGGAGATGCTGTTGAGGGAATTTTATTTTCCATTTCCTCCCAGTTTTAAAAGGGTAAGGGAGCTTTATTTTCAGTTTATTCTCAGTTTTAAAAGCATAGAGAGAGTGTCACTCTGTTTGTAACTCCTGAGCTGGAAGTGTTTGGTGGGGTCAGTGTCAAAGGGACATTGCTTTCAGTTTTAAAAGGGTAGAGGCTGCTTAACTCTGCATGAAAACTCATGCTGTCCCTTTCCTGGAAGTGTTTGATGGAGCCAGTGTCAAGGGAGTTTTACTTGTTATTTACTTTTAGCTTAAAAGAGTAGAGAAAGATTTACCCTGTGCTTTAACTGTCCTGGGAGTGTCTCATGGTGACAGTGTAGAGGATGCTTTACACAGTATCTAATCTCATGCTGTACCTGCCTAAGAGCTTTTGATGGGGACAGTGTAGAGGGAACTTTACTCTGTATTGAACCCTGTGCTGGACCTGCTCTTGGTGTGTTTAATGGGGACAATATCTAGGAAGCATTAATTTGTATCTAATCCCTGGGGTGGTACATCAGATGGGAACAGTGCCATGGGAGCTTCTCTTTCAGTGTATAAGAGTAGGGGAGATAATACTGTGTGAATTTATCATAAAGGTTCACTTTGACAATTTGAGATACTCAATGTATATGAAAGTTTTAACTACCCATAATTATTCCAGTTGCTTTCTTGCATGTCCTATTTTTCTCGATTTAAACACATTTCCACAATGTAGCTATTGTTAGGTGGCCTATGAACTACACCTACCAGTGACTTTTTTCCCAATATTATTTCTTAAATGCACCCAAGCTCTTGAGCCACCAAGCCTCGAGATTTTTTTTAACCACTGAACTGATCTCCCCCTTTGTTAACATCTCAGAAAATGTATTCAGCTGAGACCCAGGGAGCTGGAAATAATCTTGTGGGTTTGGGAGAGAACAAACCACAATCAGAGGGATGAATTTGTTTTTTTGGAGGAGTTTGTAGTAGGGTGAGAGGTAATATGGTTAAGATTTGCAGTTGGAATTGGGTTGGGAGTGGTGGAGAATGTAGCGATGTAAATTCCACAACATTTTAAAAGTTAGCGACTCATGAAGGAGAATGGAGATAGGGCTAGAAAACGTCATCAGAGAGCATGGAATTAAGACAATTGAGAAATCTGTTTAGGATTGTGATATAAAACATCAAGGAGCTGAATGAACCAACAATTAGAGAATGAAACGGGGAGAAGGTGGGATTGAAGGATGTGTAGAGAAGATGGCATTGAGAGATAGGGGGAGAAGGTGTGTAGGTAGCCGAACATAAATGGTGTTATGGCCTTTTCCTTGTCCTAAGAAGTCTTGATCTTTGAACAAACACCAAATTCCAACAGATGCATCTCCCTGAAAGCATCTGTGTTTTACCAGCCAGCATTTAATCCATTTAAATTGTGGTCTTAATCCTCTTATCACAATTGCTTATGGAAATCTCTGAGACCCTCGGGCAGACAGATCACATAGAATTTGGCAAGGCACAAAGTGAAAGTCAGCATTCCCCATTCCTCGGTCATGCACCAACATTGTACTCTTTTCAATGCAATCAGACCTTACAATGACAGCTACTTGATGCAGCACTTTTTAATGAATAAAATGTCCCAAGTTGCTTTTATAAAATAAAAGCAGAGACTGAGACGTAATATAGGAACCAAGGACCAAAGGTTTGATCAAAGGGATTGGCTTTCAGGAGGACTGAGAAGCAGAGCTAGAAAGGTTTGGAGAGGGAATTCCAGACTTAGTGTGCAAATGGGTTGAAGTCACTGGCAATAATAGTGGAGCATTTAAAACAAGGGACATGTAAAGGACAGGAATTCGATGAGTACAATTAGATTCAAGATCTCTGAGATCTTATTAGAGGAGAAAGACGAGGGGGTGTAAGGCTATAGCTGAGATGAGCATTTTAGGGAGTGTCCCAGAGCAAATGCAGGTCAGCAAGCAGAGGGTGTAATCTATGGGGTACTTGGTATGAGTTAGGAAAAAATGTTGAGACCATCACTATTCTTCTTTCATATTCTCATGTTTAGTATAGAACTGTGAATTGAAGTTGCAAATTGAACTTTGAATGTCAGCTTATTTTCAAAAAATAGGAGTGAACAAAAGACTAATGTTTGCGATGGAGAAATGGCCTGGAAAGATAAAGCAAGCTAACTACTGCTCTGAGGACATTGTATTCATTTCAGCACCAAGATGTTGCTATGTTCAGGCACAAGCAGCTGGTTGGATGTTGAATTGGTCAATTAAACCAGGACTGGTGCTGGCCAGCCAACCACAGAGTAAGTTACAAATAAAATATTAAAAGTGAACTGGTTCTGACTGGGTTTTGGGCAGGGGGCAGTTTTGTTTTGGGAAGCTTCTGGACTTTTTTTTGCCCTCTCTAGTTATTCTCCAGTTACTGATTTGTTGCAAGTTCTGAGAAAATAATCCTAGTTTGTAAGAATTAAGTAAAAGTCTCCAGATATCTGTGACCATTGTTTGCATTGGCCAGTCACTATGGACTTCAAGCAAAATTTAGAGCCCTACCTGTAACACAATGCAATAACCAAGGGTTTCATCAAAGCTTGGTATTTATCATTGAAGTAGTTAACAAACTGGCAACTTTAAATTATTTTATTTTATTTTTTAAATTTTTCCCTTAACTGTATCTGTCTGTATGTATATGTGTGTGTGAGTTTATGACCAAAAAAGTTTAGACTTAGATCATAGATATTAATTAGATCAGTTTGTTGCTATCTGTGTTCTGCTAAAGTTACGTTCTTCGTAAGATATTGTCATTTTTTTTGTTGAAGTCATAAACTTGGTGCCTAAGATCTGTTATTTGCAAAGTGTTCAAGGACAACAACATCAGATCCAGCACCATTCACCACCCTCCTATATGGTTCTGAGACGTGGACTGCCTACAGCAGACACCTTAACGCTGCCTGTGCAAGGTCTTGAGAATCCACTAGGAAGACAGATTTACCAATACCAAAATCCTTGACCAGGTCAGCATCCCCAGCATTGACCACTCTTGACCAGGCTATGATGGGCTGGGCACGAATGTCCACATGACTGACACCAGACTCCATGAGTAGGCACCTTAATCCCAACTTGAAACAACAGGTGAGCAGGGGAAACACTTCAGAAATACCCTTCAGGTCTCACTGGCAAAGTGCAGCATCCTCACAGACACCTGGGAATCACTGGCCTAAGACTGTCCAAAGAGGAAGAGGAGCATCTGGGAAGGCATCAAGCACCTTGAGACTTGCCATTGGGAAAAGGCAGAAGCCCGGGCAAGAACAGCGTAACGTATGCACTGCCACATGATGCCCCACCCACCCCCTCCAGTGACCACTTCCTGCCCCAGGTGGGTAGAGGCTGCAGAAACTGCATCAAATTGCACAGCCACCTACGGACTCACCCTGGGAGGGGAAGACAGTCATCCTTGTCTGCGAAGAAGTACCAATGACTGACTGATTTGTAAAGTCTGGTTAGGAACAACTGAAGAATTTTGAGTGTCTTTGAATGCTTTACTTTCATTCTGTTGTGAATCCAATGTTGATTAGGTTAATTTGGTTTAGTTTGGAACTCCTGCATCATAATAACAGGCAGTGAAGTTTTGGATGGCCACAAGCTGACAGAAAGCAGAATGTGGAATACCGACCAAAAGTGTAGCAACAGTGAGGACGAGGGGTCAGTGACCTTTCTTCAAAACCACAATCCTGAGTTCTGCTGATAGGTCACGAGCATGAAACATTGGCTGAGATCAGCTGGTCAGCAACAGGAAGTGTGTGACTATGAATTAAATTGCACCATTCACCATTTGTGAATTTTTCTCTAAGATTCGGCAGGGATCCAGCATATGACAAACAAATGTGGGACCCAGCACCAATACTTGTGGAACACCATTGGTCACAGGCCTCCAGCCTGAAAAGCAATCTTCCATTACCCACCTCTTGCCCCCATCTCCTACCGTCAAACCAATTTTGTATCCAGTTGTCAAGCTCTGCCTGAATCCCTTCTGATCTAACTTTACTAATTAGTCCACCATGTGAAACCTTGTCAAAGACGCCACCATAGTCCATGGAGACCATGTCTAAAGCTCTGCCCTCATCAATCTTTTTGGTCACATCCTCAAAAAACCCAATTGACACTATTTCCCAACACAACGCCATGCTGACTATCTCTAATCAGTCATTGCCTCTCCAAATGTCTCTCAAAGTCCACTCAAACAACCTACCCAAAGCCCTGACGTCAGACTCACTGGTCTATTGTTCCCAGGTTTCTCCTTACAGACATTTTAAAATAAAGGTACAACATTAGCCACTCTCCACTCTTCTGGCATCTCACCTGTGGCATAGATATACAAATATTTCTTCTGGGACTCCACAATTTCTTCCCTAACTTCCCACAGTGATGTAAGCAGGCACGTTGGCGACATTTAAAAGGCATTTGGATGGTTAAATAATTAGGGAAGGAGTAGAGGGATCTGGACCGAATAAGGGCAGCAGGTTTGTTTTTTAGTTTAGTTAGGGCATGATGATCAGCACAGGTTTGGAGGGCCAAAGTGCCTGTTCCAGTGCTGTACATCTCTTTGTTCTTTATCCTTAGCAATTTTTAAATTCTGTTTTAAGAAATGAATAATAAAGAAAACTATTTATTCTTAGGAGGTGGGAGTCACAGGTGAGTTTGGTATTGGTTACCCATCCCTGGATACATTATAATATATAATGAACCACCAAGTTTAACTAAGGGGGTCACTGGACCATTTCAGATAGGGAGTATAATAGGCAGCTACAGTGTGGGACTGGAGTCACTTATATGGACATAGTGAGGCAGGACAGCAAGATTCCGACTTTAGAAAGACATGACTGAAGTGGTTGTATTTTTACAATAATCTGACTGTATCAATGTCACTTTTCCTGTGAATTTTTACTTCCAGTTGAATTCAAATGACCCAACTGTAGGAATTAAGTGCATCATCTCTGAATTATTAAAAGAATGAACAGTTTGCATTTCCATAGTGTCCTTCACAGCTCCAGACAGCCTGAAGCACTTTGGGGGTTTTTGGAAGTATTTGTCAAGTCCTGTCACCATTGTAAAATTGGAAAAATGGCAGAAATATTGTACACAGCAAGATCCCTCAAAAAGCAATGTGATGGTGACCAGCCAACCTATTTTTAGTGATGTTGTTTGAAGGACGCATATTGTTAAGGACCACAGGGAGAACTCTTCAAATTAATGCCCTGAGTTCTTTTAATGTGTCAATCTTTCTTCAGAACTGTCTCTTCCCACAGTGCTGATTGATCTGTTGCAGTTTTGCAGCATGTTCTGTTTATCCTTATTTCAGATGTCCCATATCTATGGTATTTTCCTTTTGCCCCTAATTTACTGCTTCCTCTAAAAGATGAGTAAGTATTTGGTGGAGGAGACCAGTTACAAAACTGAGGCCTTGGACTGAACTGATTAAAAGACCTTTCCCTTCCTTAAGAATCCTGAGAGCCGTCCTCTATGTTTTCTTTTGCTTCGTTCATGGGATGTGGGCTTTTCCAGGCTGGATTAGCATTTATTGTCCATTGTAACTTCCCTTGAGAAGATGATGGTGAGCTGCCTTCTTGAACTGCTACAGTCCGTGTTCTGTAGATAGACCCACAATGGGGGAAAATTCCAAGATTGTCATCGAATTTACAATACAGAGGAGGCCATTCGACCCTTTGTGTCCATACCAGCTTGTCTCATTCTCCAAAACTAAGTCGGTAGACTTCTAATTCATCACTTGCAAATACATATCCTGCTTGCCTTTGAAACTTCCTATGGAATCCACTTCCATCAGGCAGTATATTTCTGGCAGGTGTTGGTGAGTCAGTAGGTAAATTGCTTCTTGCAGGATACCTAAGCTCTCATAGCCACTGCATTTATATGGCTAGTCCAGTTCAGTTTCTGGTCATTGGTAATCCTTAGGGCATTCATTGATTGTGATGATGCTGAATGTCAAGGATCAATGGATAGATTGTCTCCTGATGGAGACAGAACAAAAGAGCAAAAGAAACGTATAGCACAGGGACAGGCCCTTTGGCCCACCAAGCCCATGCCAATCATTATGCTCGAGCTAAACTAAAAAAAAAACTTCTGCCCTTATTCGTTCCCTGTCCCTCTGTTCCCTCTCTATTCACGTAACCATCCAGATGCCTCTTAAAGGTCACCCACATGCCAGCTTCCACTATCTCTTCCAGCAGTGTGTTCCAGGCTCCTACTACTCTTGGTGCGAAAAACGTCTCTCGCACATTTCCCTTAAACTTTCCCCCTCTGACCTTGAACCTGTGCCTCCTTGCAACTGAAACTTCAACCCTGGGAAAAAACCTCCGACTATCCACCCTATCTATGCCTCTCATTATTTTGTAGACCTCTATCAGGTCTCCTCTCAGCCTCCGTCTTTCCAGTGAAAACAATCCTAGTCTTTTTAACCTTTCCTCATACCAATGGTCATAGTCTGGCACAAGTAGTGCGAATGTTACTTGCTACTCATCAGTCTAAATCTGAATATTATCCAAGTCTTGCTGCATTTGAACATGGACTGCTTCAGTATCTGAGCATTGAATGATGTTGAACATTGTGTAAACACCAATGAACATCCTGACTTAAGGCCTTATGATGAGGGGAAGGTCATTGATGAAACAGCTGAAAATGGTCTCACGTTTTGTGCTGTATTCATCCATTACCTGGGGAACTGTATCATATTGATAAGTCCACAGAGAAGGGGGTGGACAATCTCAAAAGAACTGAGAAGAAATTTTAATAGAATAGCCCTCATGATGAAGGACTTCAATTATCCTGCTCTCCTTTGAAACTTCCTATGGAATCCAACTCCACCACTATCCCAGGCAGAACAAGAAACTGGGATTGTTCTCCCTTCCAGTAGAAGAGGTTAGGGGGAAATTTAATAGAGATATCAAATATCATGAAGGAGTTTGACAGTAAATAGAAAAATAAACTGTCCAGTAACCAGACAGAAACTGATTTAAGACTAGTGAAAGAATTGTAGGATGATGAGAATTTGCTTTTTCACACAACGTGTTGTGAACTGGAATGCACTGTCTGAAAGGGCAGTGGAAGCGGATTCAGTCATAACTTTCAAAAGGGAACTAGGTAAATACTTGAAAAGAGGAAGATTTTCCAGTCGTTGGGGGAAAAGGTAAAGTAAATGGAACTCATTGGATAGCATGATGGACCAAATGGCTTCTTCTGAGGTGTGTAATTTTAGGAAAGATGGATGTGTCCTGAAAGAGAATTCTTCTGATCAAGATTTTTTTAGATTTAAAGAAATGATCAACAGTTTGAATTTTAAAGTATGTGAGAACTGAAGCTCGTCATATTATACCTGATCCTGTTTGTCTCTGGGGTTGAGATGTATTTAGTTGCTAGGAAGACCATCACCCAAGAACAGAAATCCTGGTCAATATTTAATCTTTAACTCAGGCAAGTGTGAAGCCAATTGGAGCAGGCCTACTGGGAGCCATTAACACAGCATAGGTCAGTAGTCAAATGTCACATCTTCTTGACCTGAATAGCAAATTTCACACAACAGCCATGAAAGTAGAGGAAAAGGTCTTACTTTTAAGCACTGTGTTAAAATCTTGATGTAAAGGACTGACATTGGCTGAGACAATAGGCTCTTTCATTAATCAGCAGTGAAAACTGAAAACTCATGAAATGAAGAACTTGCATTTCTGTAGCACCACTTGTGGTTTGTGGACCTTACAAATCATTCCACAGCCTGAAGCTCTTTGAAAAGTGTAGTCACCCCTTCCCTTTTGATGGTTTGCATTGTCCATACTGGGCTTCGCTTGTAAATACTGAATTGGCGACATGGGTGTTTTTATTGGTGGTGGATAGAAGATTTTAAAAAATGCAAAAAAAAAGTCAGGGTGATTTTGGTGGTGGGAAAGGCACTCAGTTGTGTGTAATTGCACTTTGGAGCATAGAACAACGAAAGAAAGTGTCACTGCTGTGTAAAGGGCCTGAAAGGTCTGAAAGGGTTAATCCTGATTGAACTCCATCACCCCCACTGAGAACTGGAGGGGAGAGCAACTGTGGATCTTGAAGAACTCAGACCAAAGCCAGATTTCTCTTAACAGTCTGCCTCAAAATATATATACCATATCCTTGTACCTTGTAAATAGTTGGAAAGGTCCAATAAATGATATCTTGTTTCCTTCCAGAGACTCTTCTAGTTAGACCAGAAGGTGGCCATCCTCATCCACACTGCACCATGTGTGGAAAGTGTACCAAGAAATTATTGGTGACAGTACATATATAACTTGTGACACAAGGAAGCCAGTTTGTGGACAGCAAGCTCCTGTGACAGCATAGCGTCAGTGAGCTGTACAGCACGGAAACAGACGCTACGGACTAACTCGTCCACGCTGAGCAGATATCTTAAACTAATCTAGATCCATTTGGCCCATCTCTCTCTATACTCTTCCTATTCATAAAACCATCCAGCTGCCTTTTCAATGTTGTACTGTTGAAGACCAATTGAGATTGGCTTTAGGGATGTTAGGTGAATGTTAACCCAGGTCACTCAGAGAACACTCCCCTCCCCTGCTCTTATTCAAAGCAGTGGCACACCGTAGAAGACAGATTGATCCCTGGTCTCACGGCCTTCCCCCCATTCCTTCTCCGGCAGATTGCCTCTCCCGGTGGACAGTCTCAGTCTCCAGGCTAACCGTGATTTCAATCTGTCAATGAAACACTGACCCCGCCCTCCATGTCACCCAGTGATTGCCATAACGACCCCCTACCCCCCCAAGGTCCTCAGCTGAACAAAGGATGGGAACTCCGCGTGAAGACTCCCGTGGTCGAATAGCCGACCAGCGGCCATTCGGGCCGAGAAGGGGCGGATCGCAGCCAAGAGACAGGGGGAGGGGCGGGACAAGGAATGTAGTGTATCTGCTGTGTGCGATTCCCTCCTGGTCTCTGAATGCTTCCCCCTTCTCTCAAAAGGTGCGACCCCACAGGGCGAAACCCAGCCGATGAATTTATCTTCCTTTTCTGCTGCTTTTGGGAGGGGAGGGGGCAGTCAGTTTAACGATCCCTCCAGGAATAGGAAACCGGGCAGCCACAAGTACGAACTGTCTTGCAGGAGGCGGGGGGAGAGCAGTGGGAATGTCTGTTTGTCTTCAAGGTTGAATGTCTATTAGCCTGAATACGGTAGATGTGAGCAGTAACTGGTGCAATGTATAACCAGAAGACAGTAACATGGCGAGAGCTCCTCTGTTCGCCAGTCTCCCGATTCTGAGCAAAGGGATTTGTAACTGAGGGCATTTAATGCTTGCTGGAGTAGCACAGGGCTTTGCAAGCGAGGGGGAAACACACACACACAAGAGTCTAAATTAAGAGGTAAGGCGCTTCTGAAAGAGAAACTCCACGGGGGATGACGGTGGCGGAGGGAGAGAGGCTGAAATTCACATCCTTTTTCACTCTGTCCCCAGCTTTTGCAGTGAAATGAGGTTTGGATTTCTTTACCCCCGGGTGAGTGCAGACAGTAAACGTTTCTGTGAGCCCGTAGCTCGACCCCGTTTTGGATGGGGTGGGGGGGGGGGACAACAACTCCCACAATCCCTGAGGCAGGGACCACACGTGTGGGGAAACCCGGCATTGTACATGTATGGAATGTGGGCGTGTTTTGGAGCATTTGTTTTGGGTAACTAGCAGAAAGCATTTCACACTGATTGGCTGGAGAAGGGATGCATCTACTTATAGTATTGATTGGTTGTGGGGGGGGGGGGGGGGGGAAGGGGGGGTCGGCAGTAAGAAAACGTTGATTTTTGCTAAAATTATAAATCACTCGACTTGAGGGGGGAAAAAGAACATCTTGGCAAACGTCATGAGATTTTTCAACATGTGTTAATTGTTTTTTTTTCTCGATCCCTCGCCTTCCATTTGCCGATTGATTCTATTTGAAAACAAAACTTAAAAATATTTTGCAAAGGAAAATGCAGTGTCTGCCTCACAGTTACTGCTTTCCCATCGTAGCCTCGCATTCCAGTCAGACTCTCCTAATTCCCGAGGAGGGGGGGAAGGTGGTGTTTGTGTATGTGTGTGTGGGGGGGGGGGGAGGTGAATTGACAAAGGGAATAAACTGGGAGACCTGTGTAAATTTCAGCTTCTATAAGAGTCTGTGAGTCAGAGGTCGCATGGGTCAAAGTCGAAGTGCTCGTGTGCCGTTTTAAACAGAAATTGCTATTTTATTTTTGCTGTTTCTTTCTCTCATCTGCACGAATGAAAACAAAACCTCATGAAGTGCAGCTTCCTCCCTCCCCCCAAAAAAATCCTCAAATATAAAAAGGGCAGAGGAAAGAAATACGATTTTTTTGTGTTTTTGTTGTGTTAATTTGTAAAAAGCCCAATTGGAAAGTCACGGAGAGGAATTGTGCTGAGGATCACAGACTGCTTTAAGGTTAGACTACAATTGCAGACGGCAGGAGAGAACTAGTCTAGGGAGAGACGGGAATTGAGACTTTATCCAGATAGCATCAGGTGTGGCTGGCAGTCACATCCAAAATCTACAGCCTAGAGCATTAAAAAAAATCTGGATCTATGGGACATATTGGAGGAATAGAGACAGGCAGGGGTCTGAAATGAATTGAAAATATGTTGATTCCCCCTCCTTTTAAGTTGCATACAAATGAGCTGTCGTTCTTGGCTGGTAAAAAGTCTGCATTATAATGAGAAGTTTGAAAAAGTTCATCTAAAATATAAATATGTATCTTTTTTTCTGGACCTGTTATTTTACTCCTCCCATTCCAGCCAACCCCAGCGGCTCAGGTCGTTCTTTGTGTCTGTGATGGAATCTGTTACATTCACGGAACTCTTTTTTTGTCCCCCCCCCCCCCCCCCCCCCCGCCTAAAAAGGACTACAGTATTTCCAATGTGTCTTGCATTTGTAGATTTTCCAGTGTATCGCTAGTTTCCCTGTCAATTTCCAAGTCAGTTTCAAACAAGTTCGTTCATTGTGATCAGTTTCAGCCCTTCCACGTCCCCAGTCTCTCCAGACTTGGCAAAACTTGGAAAAGTTCTTTTTCGTAGTGTGTGAAAAGCGAACAAGGAAATCGATTAAAACGTAACAGGACAAGGGGGAAAGGGAGAAAATTGTACAGTGAGGGCCTCTAATAAAAAAATTGAAAATATTAATATGAATCTTGCTTCCAGAAATATTTGTGTCTTGAGTCAGTGCCAGGATTATTGAAGGCAGTGAGGTTGGAATGCCTGTCTTTGAGGTTAATCCTGAGGGGTTGGATTAATTTTGGAATGGGGGTCTATGGATAGACAGCACTGAATTTTAAAAGGTATCATGTGATTATTAGTTGACAAAGGGCTGGAACTCTCCCAGAGCATTTCTGCTACAATTCCCACAGGGGGTTGTGACAGGACATTGGAATTTCCCATTTTTCTCCAAGAAGAATTTTGATACAGTCACATTTTGGTGCCCCTATCTTTTCTTTTTCCGCTATCTCTGCTGCCCACTTCATCCCGCCCTGAGGTGGTCGACTCCTTAGTGGGGAGGGGGTGGGGCACTTTAATTCTCTTTGGTCCCTTTGTCTCGGTGACTGTATTTGACTGACAGAGTGCTCCACAGTTGGATTACTCCTGCCCTGCACTCAGCCTTACACATTTCACCCAGCAAGAGGCACTAGATCCCAGGTCAAAGAAAAGAAACATCTACGTTTTTGTAGCACCCTTCGGGGCATCAAAAGGCTGTCCAGCTAATGAAGCATAGTGTGAAGTGTTGTCACTGTTGTAATGAAGCAACCAATTTGCACACAGCAAGATCCCACAAATAGAAATGTGGTAACAGATTAGTGATGTTGGGTGTTAAATTTTGGAACATGGAGAAGTCAGGGACAACCACGCCGTTGGTAAAATAACATTGTACAATCTTTATTGAAAACAAAATCTCCTGGAGACGACAGCGGGTCAGGCAGCATCCATGGAGAGAAAGCAAGCTACCGTATTGAATCTAGCAGACTCTCATCTGCTATCTTTGCTGTGTATTTGAGAAGGCAGATGGTGCCTTGACTTTCAAGCTGACTTGAATGACAGTATCTCTGACAGTGCAGAATGTCCCCGATGTTGCATTGGCAATGTCATCATGGATTATGTCTTCATGTCTGGAGAGGAATTTAGACCCAAACACTGACTCCATTAAACAATCACAGGCCAAATACAGCATAGAGTTGGTTGTAGACTACAGCCTCCTCTGCACTGTCCCCATCACTCTGAGGACAGGTATAGCATTGAGCTCGATACAAGGTAAAACTTCCTCTATGCTGTCCTGATCAAATATTCCAGGAATGATTCAACATTCCCTCTAACAGAGGAGAATTTCAGTCTGTGAATTGAGGACTTTTGTATTTCTACAACCTAAAGAGCAATGAATGATACTCTGTGGCAGCACAGATCACAGGAAATAGTCAAGGTGATTCTTCCCATTCCAATCTGATCTTTTATCCAGCCTGTGAATAATGGGGAGATGATTTTTCCACCTTCTCTGTCAGGGTGGGGACCTGGTGAAGCAGAATTTCAGTCCTTTGCAGATCCCACCTTAACTTTCCTTTTCATCATTCATTGCTCAAAGCCAGAGCTGATCCATTGTGCTATGGTCTCCATCTTGGAGAGGGCAAGGAGGCAGTTCCTGAAGTCATCCCAGCTGGACCAGGGATTGAACCTTATGCTGTACGTATCAATCTCGTCCACACTATCCATGAAGTGGCAGCATGTGCTGTTACAGGTATTTGTGCAGGTTGAACCTATGGATAGTGATGGAGAGTCCCAGAGAAAATAGTGAATGTAACGTCCGTGCTTAATAAGGGGTGGGGGGGCAAGCAGAAAAAATGAAACTGTAAACTAGTTAGCCTGACCTCAGTCATTGGTAAAATGTTAGAGTCCATGTTTCATCACTATACTCAGTAACATCACCAGTGAGCCTCTGGTGAAGCACTGGTGTTAGTGACCCGCTTTCTATTTATGTGTTTAGATTTCCTTGGGTTGGTGATATCATTTCCTGTGATTATATCATTTCTTATGGTGATGTCACTTCCTATTCTTTTTCTCAGAAGGTGGTAAATGAGGTAAAAGGGGAAGTCATGTCTGACAAATCTGTTAGAACTCCTTAAAGAGATAATGAGCAAGTGGACGTGATCTATTTGGATTTCAAGAAGGCCTTTGGCAAGGTGCCATATAGGAGGCTGCTAAATAAGATAAAAGCCCATGGTTGTGGTAGGATACTGACATGGATGGAACATTGTCTGACTGACAGAAGGCAGAGAGGAGGCATAAAAGGGTCTTTTACAGCATGGCAGCCGGTGATTAGTGGAGTTCCACAGGCTTCAGTGTTGGGACCACAACTATTCACATTATACATTAATGATCTGGATGAAAGAACTCAGGCCATTGTTGCTAAGTTTGCAGAAGGAACAAAGATAGGTGGATGGAGGGACAGGTAGTGTTGAGGAAGTGGGGAAGCTGCAGAAGGACTTGGACAATCTAGGAGATTGAGAAATGAAGTGGCAGATGGAATGCAATGTGGGAAAGTGTGAAATTATGCACTTTGGTAGGAAGAATAGAGAAATTGACTATTTTCTAAATGAGGAAAGGCTTTACAAATCTGAAGCATAAAGTGACTTAGGAGTCCTAGTCCTCTTCAAGTTAACATGCAGGTGTACTTGGTAGTTAGGAGGGCAAATGCAATGTTAACATTTATTGCGAGTGGGCTAGAATACAAGAGCAGAGATGTATTACTGAGGCTGTATAAGGCTCTGGTCAGATTGCATTTAGAAAATTGTGAGCAGTGTTGTGCCCCATATCCAAGGAAGTATGCGTAGGTTCAGCGGACATTCACAAGGATGATCATGGGGATGAAGGGCTTATCGTATGAGGAGTGGTTGAGGACTCTGGGTCTGTACTCAGTGGAGTTTAGAAGGGTGAGGGGAAATCTGTTTGAAAATTATAGAATACTGAGAGTGAGAAGATATTTTCACTACTAGGAGAGGCTAAGACCCATGAACACAGCCTCAGAGTGAAGGGACAACACTTTCAAACTGAGCAGTGAATCATAGAATCCCCACAGTGTGGAAGCAGGCCATTTGACCCATTGAGTCCACACCAAACCTCCAAAGATCATCCCACCCAGACCCATCCATCTACTCTAACCATGTAACTTTGCATTTCCCATGGCTAATTCACCTAGCCTGTGTATCCTTGCACACTAGGGCCAATTTTAGCATGGTCAGTCCAACTAACCCGCACATCTTTGGACTGTGGAAGGAAACCGGAGCATTAGGAGGAAACCCACACAGACACGGGGAGGACGTGCAAACTCCACACAGAGAGTTGCTTGACGGTGGGATTGAACCCGGGTCCCTGGTGCTGAGAGGCAGCAGTGCCAACTACGAGCCACCTTGCAGCCCACATGACGGGAAATTACTTTAGCTCGGGGGTGGATGTTATGTAGCATTGATTGCCGCAGAGGCATGTGGAGGCCATTTCATTGAGCGTATTTAAGACAGAGTTGTTCATTCGTGAGGGGAGCAAGGGTTACAGGGAGAAGGCAGGAGAATGGATTTGAGAAACATTTCGGCCATGATCAAATGGTGGAACTGACTTGATGACCCCCAATGGTCTAATTCTGCTCCTAAATTTTATGGTCTTCTGGTAGAAACTCTAACTTCTTTCCATCACTGAAAATTTTTGCAGTCATACCATCTGCCATTGACTTAAATTGGAAGGATTTTGGAAACTGATCTTCAGCCTGTTTCGCCACATTATGAATGCATCTTCCCCGGCCATTCAAGTTTTGGAGTGGGTCCTAGACAGGGACATTGCCCATCGCATCACCTCATTTACCTGATTTTCATTTCACCCCCTGCTCGCATTAAAATCTTCAAACGCCAAGAGTTTGATTTCTGCCAGATTACCACTGGTGATACTGCTGAGAGTTGTGCGCATGTATCTGAGGAAACCCTCCTGTAAATGTGGGGTGATGAGTTGAAGAATCTGTGACAGAGGCAGATATGCATAGAATTACTTGCGGAAAGGATGCAGCCAGAATGTCTTTTGACTTAGGCAAAGGTGAGGACTGCAGATGCTGGGAACCAGAGTTTAGGTCGGAGTGGTGCTGGAAAAGCACAGCAGGTCAGGCAGCATCCGAGGAGCAGGAAAATCGATGTTCAGGTAGGACAGGTCATGAGGACAGTGCTGAGCTGAAAGGTTGGAACTGTGGTGAGGTGGGGGAATGGGAAATGAGGAAACTGTTGAAGTCCACATTGATGCTCTGGGGTTGAAATGTTCCAAGGCAGAAGATGAGGCGTTTTTCCTCCAGGTGTTGGATGGTGAGGGAACGGCAGTGAAGGAGGCCCAGGACCTCCATGTCCTCGGCACAGTGGGAGGGGGAGTTGAAATGTTGGGCCACGGGGTGGTGGGGTTGGTTGGTGCAGGTGTCCTGGAGATGTTCCCTGAAGCGCGCTGTGAGGAGGCATCCAGTCTCCCCAATGTAGAGGAGACTGCATCGGGAGCAACTGATACAATAAATGATATTGGTGGATGTGCAGGTGAAAGTTTGATGGATGTGGAAGGCTCCTTTGGGGCCTTGGATGGAGGTGAGGGTGCAGGTGTGGGCGCAGGTTTTGCAATTCCTGCGGTGGCAGGGGAAGGTGCCAGGATGGGAGGGTGGGAGTGGACCTGACCAGGTAGTCACAGAGGGAATGGTCTTTGCAGAAAGCGGAAAGGGGTGGGGAGTGAAATATATCCCTGGTGGTGGGGTCCGTTTGGAGGTGGCAGAAATGTCGGCGGATGATATGGTTAATGCGAAGGTTGGTAGGGTGGAAAGTAAGGACCGGGGGTGGTTCTGTCCTTGTTACAGTTGGAGAGGTGGGGTTTGAGGGCGGAGGTGCGGGATGTGGATGAGATGCATTGGAGGGCAACTTCAACCACATGAGAAGGGAAATTGCGATCTCTAAAGAAGGAGGCCACCTGGTGTGTCCTGTGGTGGAACTGGTCCCCCTGGGAGCAGATACAGGAGAGGTGGAGGAATTGGGAATACGGGATGGCATTTTTGCAGGAGGTGGGGTGGGAAGAGGTGTAATCCAGGTAGCTGTGGGAGTCAGTGGGTTTGTAAAAAATGTCAGTGTCAAGTCGGTCTCTGACTTACCCTGGAGGAAATATATAAACTATCGTTTTCTTGCCCAACATGGGTTAACAATTCAAATTACATGTAATATGAGAAGCGGCTATTTTTATTTTCAGAGGTTTGAGCTTTTCGAAATAATGCCAGTAACTCATATAACATTCATAAACCAATTTTGCATCTTTCATTCATTCTTTGCAAAGTCCCCTAGGTTTATCAGTGTTCAACATAAATACAGGCAATAAATCAGTATCTTTACTCAGCCTCCAGCAGGCTGCTCTCCTAGTGCAGTCCCTGTGACTGGTTTCTGAGTGTAAATCAACAAGAGACCATCAATTCTTGCCACCATGTAGAATTCATTATAAAGAGGGGGGTTGTTTCTGTCGAAATAACTCTGGACTTTTGGGTTTCATCAGCTGTTGGTTTGTTTGGCTTTCTTCCTCATGCTTCTGAGGGGGAGCAGACAGTACCTTACAAAACTTGCTTGCAGCCTCAGGAAAAAACTGGAATTAACGCTTTACCTTTTTGTTTTGATCTTTTATCCAAACAAATCAAATTTAATTTGGCTGGTTCTAATAATAGTTTCCCTGATGCCTATCTGTTGCACTTTGATCACCAGATTAGAAGTGAACCAACAGCAAGTGCTGGCGTGCTCTGCAAATGGCTCGTTCTGTGGTCACTTTTAATAAATTGTTTGCAAACGGGAATAGCATAAACTGATGGATTTCGGTCTCTATGAAGTTAGGAGGCTGGAGACCTTCGTGATTCTGCAGAGTGGGGCATTCCTTTGTTTGAGACAGTCCTTACCCGGTGACTGCTATAGGATATTTGATTTAATAATTTCTTGCAAATGTTGCAGCTTTTAATGTCAATATAAACCAAGTTACGTACATCATTTCTGGCAGTAAGTCCTTACCTTTTTCAAAGACTTATGGTGTCAGTTGCAAAACTATTTTAATTGAACTATTTATTTGATTTGGCTGCTGTGATATGTTACCCATTTGTGGATTCGTGTTTGTTTGTTATAAAGGTTTACCAGTACAGGATGAGGCCACTCTGCCCATTCTGTGTGTACTAGTACTTTGCTGGATGAATGTGAAACTAATTCAGTTCCCTCACTCTTTCTCACAGCGCTGTATTAATCCTAAACCAATCCCACTGCCATGCTCTCTCCCGATAGCCCTGTATTAATCCCCAAACTGATTCCCCCTGCCCCGTGCTTTGCCTGTAACCACGTATCAATCTCAAAATAATGCCATTGCCCCATACTCTCCCCATTGCCTGTGTCATCTTTTGTTTCTAATACTCATCTCATTTTCTCTGAAACAATGTAATAATATCTGCCTCAGCAAATCTCGAAGTAGTCTGTGCTCCAAAACCCCTTGTCCAAATCTGACCCATCATTCTTATGCAAACACTTTCAAGTTGGGTGGCACGGTGGCTCAGTGGTTAGCACTGCTGCCTCTCAGCACCAGGGATCTGGGTTCAATTCCCGCCTTAGGTGACTGTCTGTGTGGAGTTTGCACATTCTCCCCGTGTCTGTGTGGGTTTCCTCCGGGTGCTCTGCTTTCCTCCCACAATCCAGAGATGTGCAGGCCAGCTGAATTGGCTATGCTAAATTGCTCATAGTGTTAGGTGCATTAGTCAGGGGGGAATGGTCTGGGTGGGTTACTCTTCGGAGGGTTGGTGTGGATTTGTTGGGCCGAAGGGCCTATTTCAGTACTGTAAATAATCTAATCCTGTGGGGATCTTGTCATTGACTCATCAGCCAGAGAGTCTGCACTTTGAACTGAATCTTAGTAATTCCGTTCATGGTTTTAAAAAAAAAACTCCAATATCTCTCCTCCTGACCTCCTTTGGTGCTGCGGCAATAGCCCTAGTATCTCACCTCTCCTCATAACCATTAAGTTCCAATCTTGCTTTCCTCCACTGAATCCACTCTGAATGGTTTGAATATCAATTTTATGATTGAGATGTCCAAAATGGCACAACATGCTCAAATTGTAATCTCACCAAAACATCATCATTTCATACGTAACTCTTGTATTTGATGATACTGTCTATAAAACACATAATCCTATTTGCTTCTTCATTATCCACCTGTCCCTCCAGGAAATTGTCGATGAGAATTCATCCAACATCTTTCCAAGGCATTTATACTCTTAAATCCTTTCCTTCATTACCACTTCTTCCCCAGGTTATTTCAGCTCAGAAATACACTTGTCAAATAATGTGATCTTCTGGAATGGTGGAGGAAGCATGAGGGGCTGAATGGCCTACTCCTTCCAATTCATATGTTTAGATGTTAGGTTAACATTGAACGCACACTGAAATTTACCTTACCATCAACGATTCAGATTTAAATTTCACTCCATCAGAACATCATTCCTTTTTGTTTCATGTTTTAAACCATAGAAACATAGAAAATAGGAGCTGGAGTAGGCCATTCAGCCCTTCGAGCCTGCTCCACCATTCAACATAATCATGTCTGATCATTTAACCCTGTACCCTCGGGCAACATCCAGGCAAACCTCTTTTGCATCTATACTGTGGTGACCAGAACTGCACACAGTAGATTGGATTAGATGAGATGAGATTACTTACAGTGTGGAAACAGGCCCTTCGGCCCAACAAGTCCACACCGACCCTCCGAAGAGCAACTCACCCAGACCCCTTCCCCTCTTCACCCAACACTACGGGCAATTTAGAACGGCCAATTCACCTTATCTGCACATCTTTGGACTCCAAACTAAAGTAAATTGTTGTAACTAAAGTGACGTCTTATACAGTCTGATAAAGTCTGATTCACGGGAATGGTTCCTGAGATGAGGGACTACGGAGATTGTTTGGTGAAGTTGATGGCGGGTTGCTTAGAGAAGGTTAAGAGGAGATTTGGTTGAGGTGTTCAAAACCACAAGCGATTTGGACCGATAGGGAGAAATTGATCTTATTGGTGAAAGGGTCAAAAATCAGAGCACAGGGATTTAAGATAGTTGGCATAAGCAGAGAAGGCGACATTGTGGAAAAAATGTTTTAATGTGATTAGGATCTGGAATGCGCTGCTTGCAAGTGCAGTAGAGGCAGAGCCAATCAAGGCATCAAAGGAGGAATTGAATAAGCACCTGAAGGGAGGAAATTAGCAATGCTACAAATAAAGAACTTTGTGAGAGATAAACTTAATTACTGTTGCAATGGATTGACATGAACTAAAGGATCTCAATGACCGCCTTCCAAGCTCTAAGCATTCTAAAATTCTGTGGGTAAGGATTCATCATTGAAAATTTGCAGAGTTGTTTATAATTTAGTGGATTGAGAATTACTCATAATTATGAAGTTGAAGTTTATTCAGCAGGGTAAATGTTAATCACTAACTGAATGGGAGTGTGGTTTAATTAGCAGGGTAAGAATTATTGATTGTATTGTTGAAAAGAGAGCCATAATGTTAAAGATTTTTATTTTGCACTCATCAAGACAGATGCAAGTATGTCAAATTCCAAGGGAAATAATAATTTATATGCATGAGTAACAGATTGCTGATCTGTTGGTAAGTGGATCCTTATTAGCTGAGGTATTGCCACGGAAAATGCACAGGGAGCATTTACCATAAACTTTTATCTTAATTGAAAAGTTGCAATGTGTGGACAAATTCCTCCTCTCTGTTGTTCATATAGTATAAATTGTTGTTCCCTTTGAAATTTAGTATACTTGCATCTGTTCCGATGAATGCAGAATGAAAATATTCAACAGGATACTTTTTATTCAGTAATACTCATGTTCTGTGCCATCAAGTGACTGTCCTTATCTGTACAGAGTTGCAGTTTATTCAGCAAGGTAAAGCTGTGTCCTGTGTAACTATATGAGGATGGTGTTTCACAGAAGGATAAGGATTGCTCACTGAAAATATATAGAATCAGTGTAATATTCAGCATTATACAGGTTAAGGGCATAATGTGTCAGATTTTAGATTTGCAATTATGATATCAGTCACCAGGGTGACATTCCAGGATTGAATGGCCAGAATCACTGATTGGAGGGATTTCTCCCAACCCTGTGCTATAGTTAGGAGTTCACTGCTCCATTACCTTGCCATAAATTCCCCAAAAGCACCATGTTAATCCTCCTTAGATAGCACAGCCAAAATACTGACCTCTACCACCTAGAAGGACAACAGCAGTAGATATCTGGGAAGAGCACCACCAAGTTCTCTCCAAGCCACTCATCATCCTGACTTGGCAATATATCACCAGTTCTTCAGCATCACTGGTTCAAAATCCCGGAACTCCCTTCTTAACCACTTTGTGGGGTATCTATAGCCCAAGGACTGCAGCCATTAATAAAGATAGCTGAGTATCACCTTTTCAAGGACAATTTAAGGAAGGTCAATCAATGCTGAACTTGAGACTCATACTTATATTCCTAGGACATACCAGTGTGATGTACTATCAACATCCTGGGGTTACCATTGACCAGAAACTGACTTGGGGACTCTTCATATAATTGGTGTGTCTGTAAGAGCTGACCACAGGCTCAGAATCTTGCAGAGAGCAACTTACCTCCAGACTCCCCAAAGTCTGTCCAAAAGGCACAAGTCAGAAGTGTGACAAGTTCATGTCCGACAACACTCAAGTAGTTCAACGCCAACTGGCACAAAGTAACTCGCTTGACTGATACCTCGTCTATCACTTTAATTATTCACTCCATCCACCATTGATGCCTAATGACAGCAGTGTGTGCCACCTACAAGATGGACTGAAAAATCACCAAGGCTCCTTTGACAGCACCTTCCAAAACTATGAACCGCTATCATCGAGAAAGATGAGCAGCAGATAAATAAGAACACCTCTCTCTGTATGTTTCCCCTCCAAGCCACTCACCATCCAGACTTGGAAATATGTCACCATTCCGTCAGTGTTGTCAGTCAAAATCTTGGAGCTTCCACCCCAATGGCATTGTGGGTAGACTACAATAAACGAACTGCAGCAGTTCAAGAAGACAACTCATCTCCACCTTCTCAAGGGCAACCAGGGAGAGGCAATGAATGTTGACCCAGCCAGTAACAATTCATCCCTCCAATAAATAAGACAAAATATTCAAGTCCCATGAATTAATAAAAAAGTGTTTTCCTTGCCTGATGTAAGAACACTGTCTCTAGCGCAGTCTGCCTTGCCCTGCATTCTCACCTTTCACCGTCACACTTATAGTGTTAGGTGCATTAGTCAGAGGGAAATGGATCTGGATGGGTTACTCTTCGGAAGGTTGGTGTGGTCTTGTTGGGCTGAAGGGCCTGTTTCCACACTGTAAGGGAATCTAAACATGACCCAGAGCTGAGGCTAGTCATCATCAGACTGGACTTCCCCTGACAATTGACTGAACTCAGAGTTTTGGATGTTTCTCTCAATTAAAGAGACATTGCTTTAATTGTGGCCAAGTCAGTGGTGTACTGTGAAGGGGATGTAACAATTCCCCACAAAGTTCAGTTGAATTATAACTTGTTCAATCATGAATGTTTCTGGCTAGATCAACATTTATTGCCCATTGCTAATTTGCTGCAGATCTGCTGCCTTTGTCTTTCTAGATGGTTGAGATTGTGGTTTGGAAGGCACTATCACAGGAGAGTTGCTGCAGTGCATCTTGTAGACAGTACACACTGCTGCTACTATTGAGTATCAATGGTGAAGGCAGTGAATGTTTGTGAATATGGTGCAAATCAAGCAGAATGCTTTGTCCTGGATGGCGTCAGGCGTCTTGAGTGCTGTTGGAGCTGAACTCATCCAGGCAAGTGCAGAGAATCAAAACACTCTCCTATATTTAGTCTTGCAGATAGCAGCAGGCTTTGGGTAATGGGGGTGGGGAGATGTTGGAACAGCGTTTCTTGCCACAGGAATCCTAGCCACCTACCTGCTGTTATAGCCACAATAGTTATGAGGCTGGTTCTGTTCAGTTTTAAGTCAATGATAATCCCAAACATCTAGATGTGTAAAATAAGTAATGCACAGTATTAATCTGGGCAGGACAGTCAGTATATAATTTCAGGTGATATTACTGGCGGGCATAGGTTTAATTGTGTATAACTCTGTGTTATAGCATTGGTGAGGGCCAGGCCTGTCACAATATGACACTGGGATACAACACTGGTGGGGACAGGTCTGTCACTGTATAACACTGGGGTATAGTATTGGTGGGGACAGATCTGTCACTGTGTAACACTGGGGTATAGAATTGGTGGGGACAGGTCTGTCACTGTATAACACTGGGTACAGTACTGGTGGGGACAGGTCTGTCACTGTATAACACCGGGACCCAGTCCTGATGGGGACAGGTCTGTCACTGTGTAACACTGGCGTACAGTACTGGTGGGGACAGGTCTGTCACTGTGTAACACCGGGACCCAGTCCTGATGGGGACAGGTCTGTCACTGTACAACACTGGGTACAGTCCTGGTGGGGACAGGTCTGTCACTGTATAACACTGGGACCCAGTCCTGGTGGGGACAGGTCTGTCACTGTATAACACTGGGACCCCAGTCCTGGTGGGGACAGGTCTGTCACTGTGTAACACTGGGGTACAGTCCTGGTGGGGACAGGTCTGTCACTGTGTAACACTGGGGTACAGTACTGGTGGGGACAAGTCTGTCACTGTGTAGCTGGCTCCTCTGTATTACTTCCATGGGCTAATGATTTGGTTTCACTCCTTGGTGAGAGTTGAAAATAATTTTTCTGTTTCTCACTGCGCTGTCATCTCTGACCCCATCTGTATCCTTCAGTCCCATGTCTTCCACTTGCCCTCCCTCTAAAAAATGAGTGGAGATTTAAATGTGAACTGGATCCATCAGTGGTTTTCAGTTGAGCTCCTTAAGGCACTCATGGCTGTGAGCTCTGAAGGCCGGGCTTTGAGATGTTTAAAGCCATTACCTTGCCCACCTCTGAGCACAAAGCACCCTCTGTGTCCAAGATGTGATCTTTGGTGGGGCTACTGGAATCAACTGCAAAGTCCTGTTGCTTCTCCTTCCCCTGCTCAAGCAATGGACATTGCCATCTGAGCAGTCAGCCATCCTCGGGGAAGGGGAAGAAAGGATTTGCATTTACCTGTATATGGAACCTTCCTCCAACTCCAGACACCCCGTACAGACAATGATATGTATTTGACCTGTTACAATGCTTAAACAGTGGCATGGACTGCTTGGGTCAAATGGCCTGGTTCTGTGCTTTAAAGTGTGTGTCACTGAGACAATCCAGCAGCCAATATACATATAGCAGTCTCCAACAATCTGCTACCATGATCGAGCTGGATTGACAGGCACAATTGCCTACTCCTACTCCCACTTCCTATGTTCCCACCTGTCTTAGAAGTGTTGTTTAGATATTGGCCTCAGTCCATTGGGGAAAAGAGTTTCCCAGCTCCCCATATATATAATTGCATGGGGTCTGTATTACATCCACAGCAGAGACAGGCTCACATTTTATGCTTTCCCTTAAGGAGGTACTTGCAACAGTGTAGCATTCACTCAGTACTGGGGCAGCATAAGGGAATGAAGCAACAGTCCTGGACTGTTGGGGTTTAAGTCTTGGTTGTGAACCCACAACCGTTACACTTGAAGGATGAGCGTGCAACACACTGAACCACTTTACGGGCTTTCCTTCTGCTCCCATTGAGAGTCAGTAAGTCAGGCCAGATGGAGCCTGAGGTCTGTCTGCAATGTGCAGGTCAGCTAGTCAATGTTCTAACCAGCTGAGCCACGCAGACAGCACAGATCTTTGGTGGAGTGCTTTTTATTGCAGGAAGCACGTGATAGAATCTTTCAGCCAAGCCTGAAAAAAGAAATCCTCCTTGATCCTGACAGAGTCAGGAGACTGTGTCTTCTGGATTCCCAAAAAACTTCATCCAACTTCTGATCGTTCGAGGTTTGCTTTTGAAGTTGAACACTGATTGCAAGCAACAGGCAGCCTGTTCCACATGAAAAAACCCCACTGAGTGATGTCGGAGAGTGGTTACTTACAGCTGGCGTGCTGCATTCTGGTGAGAACATCACTGAAGAATGCCCACAGAAATATCTCTCCATTTCAGACAGATTGCCATCTAAAAACAGTGGCTATCGGACATTGTACTGAATCATAGAATCCCAACAGTGTTGGGGCAGACCATTCAGCCCATCAAGTCCACACCAACTTGTCACCCTGCATTTTCCCATGGCTAATCCACCTAACCTGCACATCTTTGAACTGTGGGAAGAAACTGGAGCAACTGGCAGAAACAGAGAGAATGTGCAAAACCCACACAAGACTGGGATCGAACCTAGCACTCTGGGGTGGCAGTGCTGACCAGTCAGCCATTGTGCCACCCACTGAAGCCCTCTTAAATTGCTTAGAATTTCAAAAAGCTTTCAATGTTATAAAAAGACCTCTCTTCCTCCTGCTCTTTGCCATTCCTTTCTTTTCTCCCCCCCATTTTTCTACTGTATCTCTCTCCTCCCCTCTCTCTCAAGTCCTCTCCCTCCATCCCCTCACCTCTCCCCTTTCCTTTTCCTCTCCCCGTCTCTCTCTCTCTCTTTCTTTCCTCTCCATCTCCACTGCTGTCTCTTTCCCCTCCACCTCCTTCTTCCCTCTCCCTTTCTCTCTCCTTCTGCCTCCCACCCTCTCACTCCAACCTCTGTCTCTTACCCTCCTCTCTCCCTGTCTGACATTACAAGGTTTACGAGGATGTATTTTTCGCCCAAAGGATACTAGCGATCTGAAATGCACTGCCTGACAGGTTAGCAGAGGCAGGAACCCTCAGCTATTTAAAAAGGCATCTGAAGTTATCCTGGGAAGGGACCATAGAAGCAGGAATAGGTCATTCAGCCCCTTGTGCCTGTACCTCCACTCTGGATCATTGCAGTTTATGTAGCTCATTGTGCAGGACAATGACAATCTTGGTATCACATGTTGTCATTGGTAACTGGAAATATGTCAATCTCTGCCTTGAACTCACTCAATGACTGAGATTTCACTGCCTTTGGGGGAGAGACCAAGTGCTGGAAATAGGATTAGGCTGGGTGGTGCATTTTCCAGCCAGTGCAGACATGCTAGGCAAGGTAGCCTGCTTTGTTGTAAGTGTTTCTACATTTTCCAAGTGGTTGAATTATCTGGAAAGGAACAATGTGCAGGGATGTGGGGAGTTCAGTTTAAACCACAGCCATTGATCTCTCTCTCTAATGAACAAGCAGCCCTCTGGTCCAGTAGGACGATGACAACTTTACCTTTTGTTCCGATATGGTCCTTCCATTACAGTGTCCCTCGGGGGCTGTTTCCATTAATTTTATTGAATGTGATCATCTGAAATAGTAGACAGACACAGCAGGGTTGATTGTGTGGTGTGACGACAACATGTCGGAATCTGTGGAATGCATTGCAGCCCTTGCTAGCCATACCTGAGCTAAGGATCTGCAGCTTGAGCAGTTTCACTTCAGAGTACTGAGCTGGAGGCTGAGTTGGAAAGACTGAGGAGAAGCAGGGAGGGAGGGAGTTACCTGGACATTTTGTTTGAGAAGGCAGACATCTCATGATCCAACCCCATCCTGACAGCATCTTCAAACTGTAAACTTGGTTAGTGCTCACATTTTTAACACTCTAATATTTCAAAGGTAC
Organism: Chiloscyllium plagiosum; assembly: GCF_004010195.1. Taxonomy (NCBI): domain Eukaryota; kingdom Metazoa; phylum Chordata; class Chondrichthyes; order Orectolobiformes; family Hemiscylliidae; genus Chiloscyllium; species Chiloscyllium plagiosum. Next base: position 61,524,630 of record NC_057722.1, read on the forward strand.
TTCATTGACGATAAAGCACTCTCTAGGCTGCCCTAAGTGTTGCTGAACAAAGAGACCTTGGAGTGCAGGTTCATAGTTCCTTGAAAGTGGAGTCGCAGGTAGATAAGATAGTGAAGAAGGCGTTTGGTATGCTTTCCTTTATTGGTCAGAGTATTGAGTACAGGAGTTGAGACGTCATGTTGCTGCTGTACAGGACATTGGTTAGACCAGTTCTGGAATACTGTGTTCAATTCTGGTCTCCTTCCTATCGGAAAGATGTTGTGAAACTTGAAAGGGTGCAGAAAAGTTTTACAAGGATGCTACCAGAGTTGAAAGGTTTGAGCTATAGGGAGAGGCTAAATAGTCTGGGGCTGTTTTCCCTGGAGTGTCAGAGGCTGAGGGGTAACCTTATCGAGGATTATAAAATCCTGAGGGGCATGGATAGGGTAAATAGACAAAGTCTTTTCCCTGGAGTAGAGGAGTCCAAAACTAGAGGGTATAGGTTTAAGTTGAGAGGGAAAAGATTTAAAAGGGACCTAAGGGGTGACTTTTTCACACAGAGGGTGGTGCGAGTATGGAAGCAGCTGCCAGAGGAAGTGGTGGAGGATGGTACAGTTACAACATTAAAAAGGAATCTGGGTGGGTATATGAATAGGAAGGGTTTAGAGGGATATGGGCCAAGTGTTGGCAAATGGATCTACATTTATTTAGGCTATCTGGTCAGCATGGACAAGTTAGACCCATCTGTTTCCGTGCTGTACATCTCTATGATTCTATGCTGTTATGAAAGACACAACACGAATGCAGCATTTTCTCTTCTCTGGCTGCGAGTCAAGATTATCAAAATGCTGTGGGGGATTGGATTGACCTCCTTGGTTTCCCTCAGCTTTCACACAGTACTATCCTACATCTTGCACATCTCTCATGTGACAAGTCAGTTTGATGCAACCTGCAGAGTGCCTTCCAGCATTTAAGCCAAATTTCTGCCCCGAGTTGCTGTTTAAGTGCATTTTCTTTCTAGTATAATGATTGCAGTGGAATTTTAAATCTTTGAGAATGTCGTTTAACGCAGATCAGGAAGTTTCAACATTTGCTTGAATCAGCTTTGGCCTTTGGCGAGGGACTTGAAATTACTTCACCCCAGGCTTGAGCCTGCTCAACGTGGACATCACCTTTCACCTTCCGTTTCCTGCTCTCTCTCCATTACTGAGTGATGCAGAAATATTCATGCTGCATAAACACAATGCTGCCACTCCTTTTTAAAAGGTAGAATTTGTGTGCCTTAGGGAGATTTCTTTTCACCTTGTAATGAGTTTTTCTGAATTCAGAGCAGAGTTCCAAAATTTAGCAATTCCTGTTTACTAACAAAGGGGCTTAGATCCTGGAAGCCTAAGGGCAGATATGGAACTTTGCCCAATTAATACATATGATTTGGCTTTTTTTAAAATAAGTGACGCATTTTCCTGATTTTCTTTTGCTCTCTCATTTGTTTCCCCTCCTCTTCCCTGAAAGTTTATTTCTGGATTCCGGTTCCACAACATACATGTCACTCCTTTTATCTTCAGCTAAGTGTCCGTGAGTGTGGTATTATTTGTTGGGGTAAAAACAGAAAGTGCTGGAGAAACTCAGCATACCTGGCAGCATCTTTGGCGAAAGAGAGAGAAACCGAGTTTACACTTTGAGTCCAGCTCTGCAGAGAGAGGTTTTGGAGTTGAAATGTTAACTCTGTTTTTCTCTCCACAAATACCAGATCTGCTAAGTTTCTCCAGCACTTTACAAGTGCAAAATAGGAACAGAAGTAAACCACTTGGCTCCTTGTGACGGCATTGCCATTCAATAAGGTCACCGCAGTTTGTATTTCCAAACTCCATCTCCTAAATCCATGTTCGGTGACTCCCCATCTTCACGGTATTCTGAGAGAGAGCTGCAAAGTCACACAGATCTTTAAGACAATTCTACTCATCTCCCAGTCCTGAAAGGGTGACCTCTAATTTTAAACAGTGCCCCATAGTTGAGAACTGACCCTGAAGAGGTAACATCCTTTCCACACCCACCTTATCAAGACCATTCAAGATTGTATACACTTCAGTCAATGCACCCCTCATTGTCCTAAACTCCATTGGAAACAACATCAGTCTGTCCAATCAATCCTCATAAATTAACCACTCATTCCAGCTATCAATGTTGTAAACCTCTTCTGAATTGCCCCCAATGCATTTATCTCCTTCCCTCTATAGACCAAAAACGAAGACTTTGGTTTTCAGATCTTCAGCATTGGCTGTGTTTTGATTTTATTTGAGGGTTGGGGATTAGGACATTTCATTGGTGTGGAACACTGGGTAGTACACTTGCTGCTGACTCAGTAGGTTGTAGTTTCAGGTACCATCTTCCGGGAGATTAGCCATTAACTAATACCAGCATCCCCAGTGTGGTACTGAGGGAACACTACTGAGAGAGCCACTACGCTAACTAAACCTTAATAACTTTCAAAGTCTTAGCTCAAAAGAGGAGGCTTATGAAAACAATGCCAAAACATTGTGGAAAGGCTGAGAATTGGAAGAAGTTTGGGCTTCAGCAAAGAAGGGGCAAGAGGCTGAGAAAGAGAGAGGGAATGGGGAATAGAATAGGAATCTAAAACAGCAAGAATATAAAGATGAATTCTAAAAGCTTTTATCGCAATGTTTTTTAAAAAAAGAAGAGATCAGCAAAGGCGAGTGTGTGTGCATTACCAACAGAGTCAGAGGAGTTTTATCGGAAATAGAGCAATGGCAGAGTTAAGTAAGCACTTTGTCTTGTCAGAGGAAGGCACAAGTACAAAAACAAAAATTGCTGGCAGCATCTGTGGAGAGACATCAGAGTTTTGGATCGAATGACCTTTCTTCAGAACTCAGACACAAGTACTCTCCCTGAAATAATTAAGAACTAAGGGTTTAGAGAGAGTGTAGAATTGAAAGAAGTTAGTAAAAAAAAGTGCCTTGGAGAAGTGTTGAAAGAGGTAGCTCCAGAAAAAATGCTTACATTAGTGGTCTTTCAGAATTCTTATTGATTCTGCATTAGTGTCTATAGGGTTGGCACGGTGGCTTAGTGGTTAGCACTGCTGCCTCACAGCACTATAGACGCAGGTTCAATTCCTGCCTTGGGTGAGTGTCCTTATGGAGCTTGCACATTCTCCCTGTGTCTGTGTGGGTTCCCTCTGGCTTCCTCCCACAGTCCAAAGATGTGCAGGTTAAGTGAATTGGCCACGCTAAATTGCCCATAATGTACATTATTAGTTAGGAGTAAATATAGGGTAGGAGAATGGGCCTGGGTGGGTTATTCTTTGGAGGGTTAGTGTTGACTTGTTGGGTTGAAGGGTCTGCTTCCACACCATAGGGATTCTAATTCTAAATTGGAAGGTTGTGAATTGAACCCTCAGGAGGGGAAATGAGGAGCTATATTCCTGTTGTTCTCATGTCAGTCATCAGGAAAATATTAGTATCAATTTTAAAGGATGTGATTACTGGGTATTCAGAAAATAACTGATTGGACAAAGTCAACATAGAAGTGATATTTAACAAACTGAAAGGAGATTTTTGAGAATGTTACAGCAAAGTTGGTAAGGGAGAATCAGTCGATGTGGTGCATTTGTAATTTCAGAAGGTTTTTGATAAAGTCCCACCCAGCAGTTAGTAGACAAAATTAAAGTGCGTGGGATTGGAGTAATTATGAGGTCGGATTGAGGATTCATTATCGGCAGAAAGCAGAATAAAAGACATTTTGAGGTTGGCAGGACATGATTTGTGTGCTACTGTTGGAATCAGTGCTCAGTCCCAGCTATTTGCAATCCATTAACATCTGCAGATATGGAAACCAATTTGTAATATTCAAATATGACGTACATTTGCAGATGGTACAAAACTTGGTGAGAATGTGAATTCTGGGGAGGATGGCAAAGTGGCTTTGAATTTCGTCAGAGTGAGTGAGTCAGTAAGTGCATTGAGGGAATTCACTTTGGCAGGAGGACCAATTCTTTATTAAATGGTGAGAGATTGGAAAATGTTAGTGCCCAAAGGGACCTGGGTGTCTTTGTTCATAATTTATTGAAATCTAGCATGCAGGGGTAGCAAGTAATTTGGAAGGCTAACAGTATGTGGCCCTTATCACAACAGGTTTTGAATGCAGGAGTGCAGAAGTCTTCCCAGAGCATTATGAATCTTTGGAATTTTTTCCCACGAAAGATTGTGGAAGGACAGTCATTGAGAATGTTCAGGAAAGAGATTGATGGATTTCTAGTTGCTTATGACAGCAAGGGCTCTGAATTTAGGGTGAGAATATGATATTGAGGTAGATGTTCAGCCGTGATCTAGAATGGTGGAACAGGCTTGAGAGGCTGAATGGCTTACTTTCCCCTGTGCTTATGTTCCAGTGAATATTCAGTCAATAGTCAGGGATTGAACATGGTTCAAACCGATCCCAGCTGATAGTAGGAGCAGGGTGGGATATGCTGTGTGGATAGGGATTCTCTGGGTTCCCATAACCAACAACAAGAGCCTGGACTCAGCTGATGCAGGTATCTTGCTGCAGGACCAGCCAGAATTTTGAGCCAGATCTCTGGTCCTCAGCTGCCAGGGTTTTCAGTCAGGAAGGTGTACAAATGATGCAAAAGCTTATTGCATTTTGTTGGCCTACACTGACTATTGCTCTGGAAATGCTCTGATTTTGAACATTCTCATCCCTCTTTTCAGATGCATCCCGGTACTTGCTGCTTCCCATCACTGTAACCTAACCCAACAACCCTCTGAGGTATCTAAGCTCCTCCAATGGTTACAGCACCCTCCATTCTACTATTAGTACCTCTGCCTTCAATTTTCCAGGCCCTGCAACCTCTGGAATTTCGTCCTTAAGCCCTTGGGCCTTCCTACCTCCCTTTCCTCCTTTAAGATGCCCCTTCGAACTTATGGCTTTAACCAAGCTTCTGGTCACCTGTTCTAACCTCTCCCTGTATATCTCTATCAAGTTTGTTTTGATTTGCTTCTCTTGCGGTGAACCAACTTGGAATTTTTATTACATTAAATCCAATTTATACATGCAAGTTCTGGCTGAGGAGTTAACTGGCACATTTGATTCACTTGGGGGCATCAATCGCATCAGATTCAGTTGACTGACTTGCCTGAACAAGAAATGTGGCCTTGTTTGTGGACTGTAGAATGAAACAGCCTAGTCTTTAGGAGATCGAGTCACTGTGTATTTTATGATTCATGCCCCTTTGGGATTCGTGCCTCAGCTATTTCCTGCATCGCCTCAAAAGTCAGGATATGAAATAGTTCAGGTTTCTGTCGTTTGCTTTGTTTGTTGTTTGCACTGTGTTTGACGGATTGGGTCCTCAGCTGAATGCGTGGAGATTCTAGTGAAATATTTTCTCACATTGATTCTGCATGAAGCCAGTAGCAAAGAGGATACCGGGCAATACTCTCAAGTGACCTTAATGATGTTGTAACTTGGTGGAGCAGGAGGAGGAAGTCTAGCTGATGACTCAGTCTTTGTATTTTTCAATGAGATACAGAATTGACGCACAGGGAAAAGCAGCTCCAGTTTATCGAGTCTGCTGCACACTTCATGGTGGTCACAAGTCTGTGACTAAACCTTTCACCGGCGTGAGGCTAAGTAAATAGGAAAGCAGCCCAGGTACATCAGAAAAATATGACTCTACTCATAAAATCCACATCCCCATGCCCCAGAGAAGCCGGCAGTGGCTGAGGTAGGTGCAGAGCCAGGAGTAGGAGTAGGCAGCCATCATGATAGAGAGAGAGGACAGTACAGGCTTTGAAGCTGAGCCTGGAGTTAGGTTGCAGCAGCTACCAACAGTCTGGTTCCACCTCCAATTACACGTGGCCCGGTTGGAGTCATCGTTGGAGTTATCTCCGGGTGTGTTGTGCAATAGGTTTTGCTTCTGCCTTTTGAAAATCAGCAGGGAACCTCCCAGGCATTAAAAACTGATTTGTATGCTGCAAACAATCAGGAAATGCAGTTTGGCCAACATTGACTTCCTGTTATGGATTGACGTGAAGATATGAGAATGGGCAGAATTCCATTCAGGCCTTTTAATATTTTCTTGTCACAGGGCATATATGTTCGACAATCTAGAATCTTTACAGTGCAGATGGAGGTCAGTCGATCCATTAAGTCTGTCCTGACCCTCTGAACACCATCAATCCTATGCCCATAACCCCAACATTTCCCATGGCTAATCCACCTAGCCTGCACATCCCTGGATACTATGGGCAATTTAGCATGGCCAATCCACATAATCTGCACATCTTTGGACTGTGGGAGGAAACCGGAGCACCTGGAGGGAACCCACGCAGACACGGGAAGATACTGTCTGTATGCAAGCCCCTTACTGACAGTCACCTAAGGCTTGAATTGAATCTGGTCCCTGATGCTGTGAGCCAGCAGTGCTAACCACTGTCCCACCTATTATCATGGATTCTGCAGTCTGTTAACCGCACAGTAACGAGATAAATGAGTTAATGATCTGTTTTTAACAAGAGAAAAATAATGACCTGAGTGAATCTTTCCCTTCCCCATGCTCTTCAAACAGGGGAATGGGATCAGTGCAGCATTTGCTCAGCATTTCCCTAGGAGCTCCCCGTCTCATGACTTACTCTGGGATTCCCATTCCTGGTTGTCATACCTGACGTTCAGAGACTGCCCGATGAAACTCCAGTAATGGGCCGTCTCGGTCAGAACAGACTGGACTTTGAACCATAAACGGATGGATCCATGTTATTTTGGTAGCTCACAAGCACAACAACAACTGCTACCTAGATGCTTTCAGGTTTCAAACCTCTGGTTGGATATAACCTGGGAGATTACATTTTGTGACATTCAGGTGTTGCACATTGAAGAACTGCAAGAGTCACTAAGAAGGAGCAAGCACAATTTATTACAGTCCCACTGACTCACGCTCACACCTCAGCTTCTCCGTCTTTCTCCAGTGTCTGTATGCTTGGCTCTGAGTCTTCATCGAGCCTTGAGCAATCAAGCACAGTGAGCATGATTTGGGAACCAGACTCCATCAATCAAACCTTGAGTAACCTACCACTCCAAGGATAATCTCAGCTTCATGAATGAATTAGCGGCACAGCGGTTCAGTGGTTAACACTGCTGCCTGCTAGTGCTAGGGACCCAGGTTTGAGTGCAGCCTTGGGCAACTGTCTGTGTGCAGTTTGCGCATTCTCCCGTGTCTGCATGGGTTTCCTCCCACAATCCAAAAATGTGCAGGATAGGTGAATTGGCCATGCTAAATTGCCCATTGTGTAGGTTATTAGTCAGCGGTAAATATAGGGTCACTTACTCTTCGGAGGTTCGGTGTGGACTTGTTGGGCCAAAGGACCTGTTTCCACACGTAGTGATTCTAATTACAACTAGCATTCTTCCCCTACATTTTTGCCATGTTTGGGAGATAATTCTCAAACCCTGGAGACTCAAGGACAATCTGAGAGGATTGGATCCCCTTCATTTCACATCGGTGAGCTTTGCTTGAAATGCCAAGCTGAAAGTTCAATGCAGAATCAGGAGCTAAACACTTAGTTGTTCTGCCACTTAGGGGGCAAAAGAGTGAAGTGGTTTGGGAGAGAGTTTCAAAGAAAGCCATGGTATTGTGACTGAAACTTTAACTTAATTTGGGGACTGTGGGTGGGTGAAAATGCAGGGTCAAAAGTCAGAGCGTTGCCATTGACCGATGTATTATAATCATGGTTGGTAGATTTGGATAGTTCACTATTTGCATTCACCTAAAGGCTTCAAGTTCAATCCATTCCAGACTTGAAATATAAGTGTCTCTTTCAACCATGTAAAATGATTCACTATTCCGCATAAATTGGCCTTTTTAAGTCCGAGTGAAATAAAGATTTCTTGTTAAGTCGCTGCCTCACTTCTCTCACAATCTCAAAGCTGTGCAACTCATTCAATTTTCCACACGCAAGTTTCTGACCTCGACCTTTACATTCCTGGTCAATGCTGTCTCACTTATCTTGCATTTAGCCATTGACAAAAAGCATCAGATCCTTGCTTCATTCTTGTCAGTGAAGAATGGACTCAAATAATTATAGGAGTTAGAGTGCTTCACACAGGCATTTCAATAAGGGCGATGTAGGTGGAGCATCTATTTATTGATACTCCCCCAGTGTGGATGTGTCAGAGGTTTCGGTGTTCTAACTTTCCTTTGATGGCATGATTCCCAGCTTTAAGTCGAGGTGTCCCCATTATGTTACAGTCCCCTTTCCCATTCATTTCCTCATTTTTGAGAAGAGGAGACAGGAGAGACAGGCAGGAAATTTCACTGCAAGGGGAGGCACTGTAATAGCCTGCCTGATTGCTCAGCATCTGCAAGAGGGGACCCTTCCTGGGGACCAGTGAACTCGGCGCTGACTGAAAATGAATCCTGGGAATTTCCTGTGCTCAACAGGTGAAGGGTTGACGGTTGAAATGACCTAAATAATTCAAAATTGCAATAACCTGTATTTGGGTCGAAGAGAGCGGTGCTGGAAAAGCACAGCAGGCAGGCAGCATCCGAGGAGCAGGATTCTCCTGATCGGCTGGGTCTGGGTGGGTTAATTTTCTGAGGGTCGGTGTGGATTTGGGCCAACGGGCCTGTTTCTACACAGCAGGGATTCTACATAACATCCTCAGTGCTAGGTATCAGTCACGTTAAACTTCTCTGAACTGCTTTCAATGTATTCATATCCTCTGTTAAATAAGAAGACCAAAATTGTGCATAGTGCTTTTGAGTTGGTCCCGCCAACACTCTGTACTACTGTAGCAAAATATCATTACTTCCATATTCCATTTCCCTTGCAATTAACATCACCATTCTATTTGTATGGCTGGAGATGACTACAGAGATAGGGAAGGGTCAAGAACGAATTTAAAAACAAGGTGAAGACTTTTAAAATTAGCTACTGTTGAGAGTTAGTCTTGACTCAGCAGTTGCCCTTTAAATCAGAAGGTCAGCGGTGGACTTAAGCATTGACCTTTGATGCTCCAGTGCAGGTTACAGTCACCAGCTTGGGTGGGGTAAATTCCTGCTGGTTTCATCACATGATTGACCCCCAACTGTTCCTCCTCCACCTCCCTCCATTGGTCACCCACCCATCCAGTTCCCCTTAGCTAATCAGGAGAACAAACTAATTTTTCATTATGCACTGGACCGCACAAGACTGTCAGTCAAAATCATGGTTATTCTCCTATCTTTTTACGATGAGTAAACAAAGATGTTCAAAGAGATTGGGGAAAACACCTCTCAACAGTGCTCTGACCTTTTTCCTGGACAGTTGCTATTATCTGTGATTGAGTGGGTGCTGTATTCTTGGAGCTCTACACACTCCTTTGAGATATTAAAGCTAACTTTTGAAATTCCCTTGAACTCCACTCGTGTTGTTTAGAGCAATCCTGAAAACTGACCTCTTTGTTTTGGGTCCCCTGTCCTAATTTACCTTCTTTGGATGGATGCTCATTTCTTGACAGACTTCAGGGCTGGTCTTTAGGTGAAAATAACCACTATAATCAGGTTCTCAGTGGGTCAGTGTGTTTGGCCAACTCAAAGAATTTGGGTCCCAACTTTTGCAACTGGTAATTTCTCCCTTGTCTAACAGGCAATTTAGTTTCCATGAAGAATAGACATGTCATGAAATGAATGTGGCAAATTATTCCATTGCCATAGGCAGCAAGGACAGGTGAGATTGCAAACGCTCGAGCATTAACTTCAGTATGGCATGGTGGCTGAGTGGTTAGCACTGCTGCCTCACAACGTCAGGGACTCGAGTTTGGTTCCTGGTTGACTGCCTGTGTGTGTGGAGTTTGCATGTTCTCCCTGTATCTGCATGTGTTTCCTGCGGGTTTTCCTACAGTCCAAAGATATGCAGGCTAAGTGTATTAGTCATGGGAAATGCAGGGTTACAGCAAAAGGGTAGTGGAGTGAGTCTGGGTGTAATGCTGTTTGGAAGATCAGTGAGGATTTGATGGGCCAGATGGCCTGCTTCCACATTGTATGGATTCTATGATTCTAACTTTATCTTGATAAACAAGTAGTCATCTATTCATTCACTAATAGAAGCTCTCCATGGCCTAAAGAGTGTGTTATTTCCTGTCCCTCTGATGTGTTGAATTGGGTTGTGTTTTTCTGTAACGCCGTTTTATTCAATGCTGCATTTGAACGATGGTCAGTTTGATGAACACTCTGACAAGGTAGTGTCTTCTTTGGTTTGGTATCTCCAGCTTTAAAGCACAGTGTTAAGTGGTGAGATTTTGTGCTCAAAATCATGACGTTTGGACAGAGTGGTTGGGGAAAGAAACTGTTCCCATTGGAGGAAGAATTGAGATGTAAAGGGCAGCGATTGAAGGTGATTGGTCAGCAAAATCAGCAAAGGCAATATAAGGTAAAACATTTTAATGCAGGGAGTGGTTCAGATCTGGAATGCATGACCTGAATATGTGAGGGAGTGAGATGAGGACCTGTAGAAAATGTTTTATAGAGTAGGGTTTACAAACAAGGAATTGGAATTGGCTTGAGTAGCACTTGCAGAGAACCAGTACAGAGACAATGGGTCAAATGGCCTCTGTACTATAGAGGTTATGTAATGCCAGACCATCACACGAGCGCTCCTTCCATGGATCTTTCTGTCTCTTTCTCTCTCTCTCTCCCAGTCAATGGGAGGGGTCAGTCATGTGCAATGAGGAGGGTTAATAAACTCCCAAAACCATTGGTGGGGTAGATAGGCAGTGTGCAAGTTTATTGGGGAGATATTGGTGAGGGGAACTCCCTGGACAATCACTGCATTTTTATCCAAGAAGCTCTGATGTACATTTGCCAGGACAGTTCTAAACCACAATCTTCTGATAGGTTCAGAAGTGAGAGTCAAATCAGTAAGATAGAGCGTTGTTCCTTGGAATCTGATGATTCAGATAAACACTCCCACACTTCCTCTCTCTCCAGAACACGAGCTTTCCTCATTATTACCACTGTGTTAAAGGTCTTCATTGACCATATTGGGCCTGAAGGAGATTCATTCATTCTGTCTTGACAAAAGCTCTTTATTCACTTCCTGAGTAGTTCATTTCTCTGTCTACCTGCTTCCCTTTCTGCCACTTTGCTCTCCTCCTTCTATCCTACTTCATTTTCCTGTCTCTCACTCTCTGGCTCTGAACCTATCTCTGTCTCTGCTTCTCTCTCTAATTTCACCTGAACCTACCCCTGTCTCTGCTTCTCTCTCTAATTTCACCTGTCTGTCCAGCTGCATTTGTGATCTGCTATTATTTCTCCCTGCATCCCTCCCAGTGTTTTGCCTTGTTATTTCCCTCGCACCTGCCTATCGTTCTCACCCATGCTTTCTCTTTCACATACTCTCAATATTCTCTCTCTCTCTGTCTTTGTCTTCATTTTCACTGTTTTTCTCTATCTTTTTCTCTCTCTGTCTCTCTCCCTATAAAACTCCTATCTCCCTCCTCTGTCTGTCTCTGTTTCTGTCTGTCTGGTTTTCTTTCTTGGTGTCGCTCT
>NC_057722.1:61536583-61574158 GCF_004010195.1 Chiloscyllium plagiosum
CTCCCTCTCTTCTGTCTCTCTCTCTCTGTCTCTCCCTGTCTCTCTCACTCTCCCTCTGTCTGTCTCTCTCTCATTCTCATGCTCCCTCCCACCCGTCTCTCCGTCTCTGTCTCTGTCTCTCTCTCTTCCCCCACCACCCCTCCGTTTTTCTCTCTCTCTCTTCTCATGCTTCCCCCCAGCTCTCGCTCTCTCACTGATGATGTGGCGATCACTGCTCAATAGTTCCTCGTGGAGTTTCTGACTTGGACCTGTGCCTTGAACCAGCTGCAGATGCTCAGACCCCAGAACTGACAGACTCCTCATTGTGAAAGTTGGTCGAATTTGACATACTGAAGTGCCTGATGTCGTAAACTCTCTGCTTCTGTCTGGAGAGGATCTTTTTGAATTAAAGATTCTTCAGGAGTCAGTGCTGCAGAACAGGAATGTACCTTGCAGACTGTAAAACTGGAGGACTTTCTGCATCCCAGATATCTGAACTAATCAAATCCCAAACTTAATAAGCAAAGAAATAATGAAGATCGTTATGCTTGTGGTAAAGACAGTATGTCTGGCTTTAGTTTAATACAGAAAAATGGGTGAGATTTACATCCTCACTGATTTTATATTCCATTGAAAAATCTAAATTTCTGTTGTGTCTTTGGCATCCTCAGAATATATACAAATGTGCTACTGCAAAAACAACTTTATTTATTTAGCAGCTCATAATTATAAGATCTCTTAATGTGCTTGACAGTTTTGTAGCCAATGTTGTACTTTTGAAATGCAGTCACTGTTTTGTTGTTTTTAAAAAAAGGCAACAGCAAGTGTTTACACAGCAAGATCCCACAAACAGCGATGTGGTAATGACCAGGAAGTCTGTTTTTGTATGATTAGCTGGAGGGATTGATATTGCCTGGTACACTAAGGAAAACCCTCTCAGTCTTTTTCCAGCATTGACAGGAAAATGTGTCAATATAACTTAGAGAGCAACCATTGCCACGGTTTTAATGTCCCATTGGAAAGACGGCAACTCCAACAATGCATCATTCCCCACTCCCCGGTACTGGCATTGCAAGGGTCAGTACTGAAATCTGGAGAGGGGACTGTGAATCAGGAATCCCCCTTGACACAGGATTGTTTTAGCTGGAGGTGGGGAGGAAGACAAGTTAAAACTTTAATTTTGGGGAGGAGGATTATTTCATTTCCCATTGTGGAACTGTTTAATCCCATCCATGATCTAATGATGGAACTTTCAGATTTCACACAGTGAGTGCCCCTCACTTGGGTACAGTCCTACACTGTCCCCTCTCTGGGACACATTCCTACACTAGCTCCTCATTAGGGTACAGTCCTACACTGGCCCCACACTGGGACACAGTCCCACTCTGGTCCCTCACTGAGTCACAGCACCATTCTGGCCCCTCACTGAGACACAGTCCCACTCTCGCCCCGCTCTGGAAAACAGTCCCACTCTCGCCCCTCACTGGGGCACAGTCCCACTCTGGCCCCTCTCACTGGGACACAGTCCCACTGTGGCCCCTCACTGGGACACAGTCCTACACTGGCCCCTCACTGAGACACAGTCCCACTCTCGCCCCGCTCAGGAACACAGTCCAACTCTCGCCCCTCACTGGGACACAGTCCCCCTCTGGCCCCCCTCACTGGGACACAGTCCCACTCTGGCCCCTCACTAGGACACAGTCCCACTCTGGCCCTCACTGGGACACAGTCCCACTCTGACCCCCATCACTGGGACACAGTCCCACTCTGGCCCTCACTGGGACACAGTCCCACTCTAGCCCTCACTAGGACACAGTCCCATTCTGGCCCTCACTGGGACACAGTCCCACTCTGACCCCCATCATTGGGACACAGTCCCACTCTGGCCCTCACTGGGACACAGTCCCACTCTAGCCCTCACTAGGACACAGTCCCACTCTGGCCCTCACTGGGACACAGTCCCACTCTGGCCCCCATCACTGGGACACAGTCCCACTCTGGCCCCTCACTGGGACATAGTCCCACTCTGACCCCCATCACTGGGACACAGTCCCACTCTGGCCCCTCACTGGGACACAGTCCCACTCTGGCCACCCTCAATGGGACACAGTCCCACTCTGGCCCCTCACTGGGACACAGTCCCACTCTGGCCCTCACTGGGACACAGTCCCACTCTGGCCCCTCACTTGGACACAGTCCCACTCTGGCCCCCCTCACTGGGACACAGTCCCACTCTGGCTCTCACATCAGTGCTTATGCCACTTGACAGACATTATGTCTTGACCCGTCTGTGGGAATGGCTGACACGGTACATGCTGTGCTTGCAACCCACACTTTGGCACGTGGTGTGCTGACCTGGGTCAGCCTCTCTCTGATCAAGTTGCTGAAAAGCCACTCTGACCCTGCCTTGTCCGAAGCTGCTGTTTGGGCTAACCTGGGCAACTCTCCAATTTCTGACATTTGCTGGGTCAAACTGACAAGCAGGACCTCAGACATTTTAATCTCAACAATCTGTGTTCGATTGTAAATATTTCAAAACGTTTACTAATGACCTCAGGGCAGTTTCCTGGAACAAGTCTGGAATTTTGTGAAACTTATATCATGCTATCAACACAGGATACTTCATGTCGCAATGTTGATGACTGTAATTAGATTCTGTATGAGCGTGAAGGTGTTTAAGGCAGCTGTGGGTTAGATGAGATCTATAGGAGATGGTTTAAGAATAAGAGGTCTTCTTTTTAAAGCAGAAATAATTTTATTTCTCTGAGGATTGTTATCCTTCTCTACCCCTGAGAGCAGTGCAGGCTGGGCCATTGAATTTATTCATGATTGTGTTAGGAAGATTTTTGACAGAAAAGGGGGTGTTGTTGAAGGATATGAGGAGCCAGAGAGGAAAGTGGAATGGATGCCACACTCACAACAGCCATGAGTAGTGGTACAAAGGGCTGAATGGCTTTATCCTGCTTTAGGCCCTGTGTTCCTACCACACAAATATACCGTTTCCCTGGCTTCATGATGAACCATTTGACTGACCCGAAGAGAGTGTGTGAAAGTTTGAAACACCATTGGGCAAGGGATGGGAACCTGGTGAGGGCCCTACTGTGATGTGTGCCATGGAATTGGGTCTGGCCAAAGTGAGATGACCAACGCCAAGAGTTCTGCTGTGATCTCTGAGATGGAAACCTGTTGCCCAGGGAGCTGAAATATAAACTTACAAATGGCAGCCAGAGGCTACAGACCTAATTCACACTATGGTCCCTAAAGCTGGGGGAGGTGTACCCACTAAGGAGGTGCTTTGCTGCATTCAGGCCAACACATGAATGTTTTTTGGGTTTGCTTTTTATTTCCAGGTTTTTTTCAATGGCCGTCAGATTTCTCCATCTGTCATGGTGGGATTTAAGCCCATATCCCCAGGACATTTACATGGGTTTGTGAGTCCAGTTGCATTTGCGATGATGCTATAATGGGGTGCATTGTGTGTTATTAAATAATGGTAGAGGGGGAAACACTTTTTTGTACATTACATTTCAGGTCTCAAGTGCAGTACAGGTGCATTCAGCTATCATTACCTTTGGCTTGGAATGTTGTTGGAGGCTTTTTAATGCAATACAGATTGAAATCATGACTCGATGAGTACATGAGGATAGAAGGAGTTGAAGGAAGGCAGTCACCAGAGTTGTTGAATGACTACACCTTGTTGTTCC
This sequence comes from Chiloscyllium plagiosum, assembly GCF_004010195.1. Lineage (NCBI taxonomy): Eukaryota > Metazoa > Chordata > Chondrichthyes > Orectolobiformes > Hemiscylliidae > Chiloscyllium > Chiloscyllium plagiosum. The sequence continues at coordinate 61,540,267 of NC_057722.1, forward strand.
TCAATTGATCGACATACATTCATGGAGCAGGCGTCTGGCACTTTGATTCTACCATTTAATGAGATCATGGCTGATCTGGTTGTAAACTCAAAACCTACACTCCAGCCAACCCCTGATAACCTTCCAACTGCTAGCTTATCAAGAACCCATCTACCTCAAAACTATTCCAAGGCTGTGGTTCTACTGCACTTTTAGGAAGAAAGTTCCAAAGAGTCACGACCATTTGTGAGAGACATGTATGCCTCATCTCTGTTTGAATTGGGCGACCACGTATTTTTGAATAGAGACCCCAATTATAGATCTTCCCAAGAGGGGAAATATCATCACCTCAGTCACTTTGTCATGACCCCCTCAGGATCTCAAACACTGCAGTCAACTCACTTCTTTCTTTTCACAAACCTTTCCAGTCAGGCCTTTCCTCTTGGGAGAGCCACCCCACCTCCATTTCAGGCCTTTGTCTGGTCAAGCTTCTCTGGACTGTCTCCAACATTTGTACATGTGAGAGCTGAGGTGCTTCTATTTCTCTCGATCATCGAAATGCCCGAGGGGTTGGCGATGGACGGCTGTTGAATGTGATGCTCAGTAAAAGCAGCATCAGGTGTCTTGGGTTAAATGTTTTCAGCCCTTTGGCTGGAAGATGTGAAGCTGAGCACGGACCCACTGTTGAGAGGAGATCCTCCACCAGTATGGCTCTCCCAAAACAATACTTCTTTTGGGAAACCTCCCAAGAGTGAGCTGAGAAAGGGGTGGGCTTCCTATTCCATGGGGTGAAATAACATTGAGGGTCGATTTAGAAGTGGTAGGGCGGGGGAGCTTTGCTGTTGTTCCTCTCCCCAAGGACCACTTGTATTTGGAGGCCATCAGCTCAATTGAGATGGCCTTCGTGAAACAAGCCAGGGGTGGCACAATAACTCAATGGTTAGCACTGCTGCCCCACAGCACCAGGGACCGGTTCGATTCCAGCCTCGGGCGACTGTCTATGTGGAGTTTACACATTCTTCCTGTGTCTGCTTGGGTTTCCTCCGGGTGCTCCGGTTTCCTCCCACAGTCCAAAGATGTGCAGGTTGGGCGAATTGGCCATGCTAAATTGCTCGTAGTGTTCAGGGGTGTGTAGGCCTAGATGCATTAGGCAGGGAAAGTGTAAAGTGTTAAGGTGGGGGAATGGGTCATTGTGGGATCCTCTTCAGAGGGTCAGTTTGGATTTGTTGGGCCAAACAGCCATACACACAGTAGGGATTCTATGAACTTTGGGACTGGGGGCTGTGTGGGGGCCATGTGAATAAAAGGCCACAACTGCAGAACAGACTCATAAAGCACAGCAGTGTCCAGTCCAACCCAATTGGCCGAGCAGTCGTGATTGATGTCCTGAGCAGCACATAGAGGGATTCTCGCAGTCGCTAACCTGCTTAAGCTGGGCTGACCAGGATAGGGCTGTGAGCTCGAAGGCTGCCCCTCGGGAGATTGCTGATCTATCTTGCTGTCATCACGAAGCCTGTGGTGAAATCTGCCAATTGATTTCCATTTTGAACATGAACAAATCAGGATGGCACAACAGACTCAGAGTTTCTCATCTGAGTGGAGCCCCAGATTAAATACTTTTATTAATTTTGCTGAACAAATTGTTGGGGAGATTCAAGAAGGTTGAACATTAGATTTGTTGACCTGGGTTTGCAGACCACAGTGGGACAGTGGCAAGGATAGAGAGGTGTGGGGCACTGGGAGGGATTGGAAAGGAGGGAGAATGAGGAAATGGGACGGGCTATTTGCTCTTGCTGACTGTTCAAGGACCCACATAGTGAGGTGAGCTTTCCTACACTCTCATCCTGCCATCCTGAGGATAATACACGAGAAGGCTATGAATTTGAACACCCTTGAGCAAATGTTGCAGGACTCCACTCCTGTAGTGCAGTGCTGTTGGAGTGCTACAGTGTGTTAGGGACCAGACTAAGACCCCTCAAAACATTTTAAGAAGATAGCTCAGATCCAACATTTTCTTATTCTCAAAGGCACATGTAAGGTGCTGTGTTCCAGACGCAATTTGATTCGTCAAACTGCCAGGCTTGAAGCAAAACGTACTTTCTTCTTACACTACAGCTAAAACATGAACAAAAGAAAGTAGAATTGAAATAACCCTTTTGGAAAACTTGACAAAATAATAGATTATTTCACCACTAAACAGCAACTGCTGTAATTTGGTAACATCCCTTAAACAGACCCTTGGCAAAGGCAAATTCAATAAAATAATTTGTCACATGTGCAATGAGCAGGAAGAGAACCTCAGCTTTGACCTGTAACAGACAGAGGAACATGAGCTTCCACATCCCAGCAACTGCTGAAAGTTAAAACTAAAAATCCTGGTTCTGTGGGAGATTAGCCCTACCCTTTCATGCTGTTTCTATTGTTCCAATTTTAATAAAGACTGAAGCTAGCTGGACCAAGAGTGGACAGCTTAGCTCCAAGATAGTAACACTTGCTTTCAAAAGAAACTTGACATAACAATCCTTTTTAAAGGCCCGTCTATTAACAAGTGAGAGAGGGAATACCATACTATCTTAGGTTCAGCCTTGCAGTCAAGACGATAAATTTCAAATTCAGTCTGCTCTCAAATGGATGAGAAAGATGCCATTGGCTCCAGTTGGAAGAGAGATCTCCATGGTGACCCGCATCCCTCAACCAAATATCACTGAAAAATAGATAATTGGGCCATTTATCTCGTTGCTGCTTGTGGGAGCTTGCTGTGTGCAAATTGTCAGCTGTACTTCCCACATCAGAAAAGTGGCTGAACTTCGCAATACTTATTGAATGCAAAAGGCTTTGGGAATTTCCTGAGGTGGTGAAAGGTGCTACAGCGATGGAAGTTGTTTGGTTTTGTGTTGACACCTGGTGGGAGCAATGTTGGAGCCTGTCTGCTCTCCCTCTCGTTTGCATCTGCGATCAAACAGACTGGCACCTCTCAGACCACAGAATGGCAGCTGGAAAAATGCAGTTGAAGTTATTGGTGACTCAGTGCTGTCAGGAGATGGGGTAGGGGGAGGGGTGGGTGTGGTGAAGATTGGAAAAACTTTATTCAAAAACAAGAACAGTGGTTTTAGAATTGGTAGGTCAGGGTGGGGTGCTCTTTGGATGGGCTGAATAGCCTGCTTTCACACTGTAGGGATTCTATGATAAGAATGCCATGCTCACTGCTTGAACTGCCGAGAGGTCTGAAGAATGAGAAGTGATTTTTTTGAAAGGTATAAAAGGATTTGACAAGGTTAATGCCTGGAGACCATTTCACTCAACTCTTCCCCACATTCCCCAGAAATTGAAGATCAGAGATTCAGCATTAAGGAGTCAACCCTTTGAGGACTGAGGTGAATTGTGAATCTTTGGGATTTATAAAAACTAGTGTTCAGTTGCGTGCATACAAGACTGAAATCAATAGAACATAGAACTTTACAGGAAAGGATAATAGTTACTGAGGGAATCCTGGGATATTGTGAAAAGGAGGAGCAGAAAGCAGACATGAGCTTCTTGTATGGTGCAGCAGGGTCAATGGGCCAAATGGCCTCCGCTTCTTATCACAGGAGAGTAGCAGCAGTGCATCTTGTAGACAGTACATACTGCTGTTATCAATGGTCACATTTCCAGCATTCTAACCAGTGAGTACACTTCAAAGATACCTCTTCTGTCCCTGTCACCTTCCCTGATTGAAGGGTCAATGCAATGTTCTTACATCAAGAAGGACAGGTTTGTCACTGGTTGAAACACCCGTAAAGGGTGGAGTAACAGCCAGTAAACATGGTGCTTACTGTCTCTGGGGGGGGGTTCAGCTCAATTTGCTCTCTCAGTTCTCCCACCCACCCCCAAGCCCACTTGACAGCCTTGACAACAGCCAGCATGGCCGAGAATACCATGGTAACGTGTCTGGCATTTACCCATTACCTTGCTGTCTCTGCGTGGCTATGACAAATTGGTGCAGCGTAGCCATGGCAACATTCCAGCTAACATCCTGAGTCATTGTGTTTTTATTCCCTCACAGATTGTTGTGTATTAGTTGTTTCTTTCTAAAAAAAAACAGTACAAAATCTTTTCCATCTGCTGCTTGATTCGCAGCCCAGAGGCAGTTTGCATTACTCCTTTTGAAGTAACCTTACACCGACCCCGGTTCACTGTGTCTCCTCCTGGAAACGTGGTGTAGGGAAGGGGCAAGGGTTAGAGAACTCTGGCAGGAAGGGGGAAGAGCTTAGGGGAACGGGGTTGTTCAGGGGCAGGAGGAGGTCGGAGGCAGATTGGGGGCATTGGCAGCGGCGAGATTGTAGGTGAAAAGGTTAACAATAAACAGGGTGCAGTGCAGATCAGGAGCATAGCGAAAGGTAGTGCAGTGACCTGCAATTGTTCTCCATCCCTCTGACATCAGGCTGAAAACTATTGTTCTTAGGCCTACAACAACAGCATTAGGTTTATATAGCACCTATCAAGGTGCTTTATGAACATTATCAGATGCGAGTCAACGGCAGAGTGATGGAAAGTGGGGAGTCAGCAGACCCCAGAAATGGAGGAGTTCAGAGATTCCTGAGGAAGAGGGGCGAGCCCGTAGAAGGGTTTGAAAAGGCGAATGACAATTTTAAAATCATGACCTTGTCGGGGTGGGATCGGCGCAGGTCAATGAGCACGGGGTGACCACTGAATGGGATGTGGTGTGCGTTAAGACATGGACAGTAGAGTTTTTGATGGAGGATGGAAGCAGAAGACCTGAGCCACAGCGATCTCATAGATCGAACCTTGGACATTCGTGGTTTATCTGCCTCATTTGTTACTGAAAAAGGGCTTATGCCCGAAACGTCGATTCTCCTGCTCCTTGGATGCTGCCTGACCTGCTGTGCTTTTCCAGCAACACATTTTTCAGCTCATTTGTTACTTAGTCAGGCAGCTACTGGGAAAGCGTGAGACGTTTAATGGAGGGTATGATGATTGAGTTCTCACTGATTGAATGTTAAAGAAAAGGCCCAATATAGACCTGTCAGTGCAGGTCTATTATTTATTGGTTGCTATGAAAACGTCGGTTATTTGGATCAAAATGTTCAGCTGGTGATGGATGAAAGGAATATTTAAGAATCTCATTGAGTAGTTGTAACCATCCCAAAAATAAAGTATTTGCTGCTTTCACCGCCCCAGGTCTGACCCACAGTGTCTCCGCTCTGGACAGGGTTGGGAGAACCTGGCACTTAGTACACCCAGCTCGATCGAGGATTGATCCTTATGCTGTTTATAAATCTTAACCACACTGGTATCCAAATAACTGATTCCCCAGGTGAGTCTGGATGCTGTGGTAACTGGTATCTCCTTGAAGTTAGATTTCTTCTGTGTGGGCCTCTGGTTCTAAATGGAATACTATAGGGAGAATCACTGAGGCCTTTTTCCCAGGGTCAGGGAGTCCAAAACTTGAGGTTATCGGTTTAAGGTGAGACGGGAAAGATTTAAAAAGGGTGGTGCATGTATGGAATCAGCTGCCAGAAGAGGTGGTACCATTGCAGCATTTAAAAGGCATCAGGATGGGTAGATGAATAGGATGGGTTTGGAGGGATATGGGTCAAATGCTGACAAATGGGACTGGATTGGTTTAGGATATCTGGTCAGCATGGATGAGTCGGATGGAAGGGTCTATTTCCATGCTGTACAGTTCTATAACTCTATGGAGCAATGGATTATGATGGTCAAGACTCCAACATTCTTTTCCTGTCATGGCTGACCAGGAATCTCTCTGGCTCTTACTCCCTTACCTTTCGCTGGTGTTGGAAGGATTTACAAGTTGATGCTGAACTTGTTTAGCCATGGTTATAAACGCTCGTTTTTTGGGCATCAGGTCCTGTAGTGGGAATCGCACCCACCAGCTTCTGGCTCAAAGGCAAGGATGCTGCACCACAAAAGCTTTGCATTGTCCCACCAGTGAAGTAGTTTTGAAGGGTTTCTTGTATTTTTCATTCATGGGATAAGGGTGTCCGCTGGCTGGGCCAGCATTTATTGCACCCCCCCACCATTCCTAATTGCCCAGAGGTCAGTTAAGAGTTGACCACATTACTGTGGGTCTGGAGTCACATATAGGCCAGACAAGATAAGGATGGCAGTTTCCTTCACTAAAGGACATTAGTGAACCAGATGGGTTTTTGCTGCCAATAGGAAATGGATTCATAGTCATCATTGGACTCTTTTTTCCAGATTATTATTGAATTCAAATTCCACCATCTGCCACGACAAGGTTCGAACTCAGATCCTCCACAACATTTTTGGGGTCTCTGGATTAATGGTCCAACGATAATACCACTAGGCCATCGCCTCACTGTGAACCTGGCTATGGTTATCGAATGGCACTTTATCACAGTCTACGTGATGGTCAGTACTAGGCACTGATATTGTTCCTGATCTCGGACCAGATATCCTCCTGCCTCCCCCCCCAGGTTCCTGGTTGGCTGGGGTGTCTCAAACAGTTGAATAGCCTGTCATTGGACATGGCACCAGAGGGGCTTCCCTGGAGCATTAACACTAATGGGCTGTTTGACTGCTGTGAGCTTTAAATTCAAGCCCCACCATAGCCCTCCAGTGGAAATAGATTGCATGAACCTGGGTTAGGGCATCCCACTTTTGGTATCTGTCCAAATGGTCCTGTATATTGCATCATTCAGGCTGCCTCAGCACCAATTAGAGATGGAAGCTAGCATTTTCCAGGATTCAGAATTCCCTTGATGAGCCCACCAAGATAGTAGAGGATGCAGAACAGAAATATCTTCCCACAGTTTGGCTGAGAACTGCAGAATTGGTGTCATAGTCTGATGCTTAACTCTACTTATTATTGGCTTCCTAAAAGCAGAAAAAAAAGTCTTGCATTTCTGTGGCGCCTTCACAACCTTAGCTCATCGTGAAGTATTACAGATCTTGAAGCCCTTTTATCGAGTACAGTCGGTTCTGATATAACACGATAGTTCCATACTCATGCGATCTCTCGTTATAAGAAAATCGCTTAATAGCCGCGCCACGTCAGCTAACGGGACCAGGATCACGTTGTAGTCAATACAGGTAAAGAAAGCTTGTGTTCTACAAATACCAGTTGAAATTCTTTAATTGTGTTAAAGCTAAGTCATGTTGAAGAAACACGCATTAAAGCAGAACCGACTGTACAGTTGCTTTGTAAAATTCTTTATGGCTGTGAGCATAGCTGGCTCGACCAATATTTATTGCATGTCCCTAATTGCCCCTGAGAAGGTGGTAGTGAGCTGTCTTCTTGAACTGCTAAAACCCTTGTGGGTGAAAAGGGACACCCCCAATGCCACTGGGGAGGGTATTGCATGGTTTTGACCCAGAGACACTGAAGGAGAAGGTGTTATATTTCCCAAGTCAGGATGGTGAGTGGCTTGGAGGGAAATTACAAGTGGTGATGTTGCCATAGTTTTTGCTGCTTATCCCTCTGGATGGTAATGGTCCTGGGTTTGGAAGGTGCTGTTGAAGGAGCCTGGGTGTGTTGCTGCACTGCATCTTGTTGATTGTATACATTACTGTCCCTGTGGTGAAGGGAGTAAATATTGAAGTGGCTGGATGTTTATGGATGTGGTGCTAGTTAAGCAGGCTGCTTTACACCGGATGGTGTTGAGTTTACTGAATGTTACTGGAGCTGCACTTATCCAGGCAATGTAATGTAGGAAACATGACAGCAAACTTATGCACCACCAGATTCCACAACCAGCAATGTCATAATGACCAGATAATTTTATTATTCAAGATATTGATTGAAGGATCATTATCGGCCAGGACACTAAAGACCTCCCTCCTTATTATTCTTGGAATTAGTCCCATAGGATTTTCCATCTCTCGAGATAGAACCTAGTTTTAATAAGTTCATCCAAAAAACTGTGTGCTCTGACAGTACAGCACCCCCTCGATTGGTTTTGGCACTCTGTGTTGTTTCTGAAGCAGGAACTGAACACGTGACATTCTAACAAGGATATGGAAAGTTCCTGGATAATTTTCAGAAATGGATCCAGCACAGGCCTTGGATTCCCATGTTTTGCTGAGAAAATGGAAATTGGTCCATAAACTCACTCTGTTTCAATTGACCGTGGGTGTACTGGAAGGTGTCATTCTGACCTGGTCAGCTAGTTCAATTCTGCACAACAGCCTTGAACCTTTCCATAATGACTCCTGTTGTCCACTTAATAAAATGTGGAAGCAACTCACTGATGTCAGAAGCTGAAGACAAATCAAGAACTAACATTACCTCCTGAAGTTGCTTTGTTCATGTGTCAATACGTGGTTCAGTGAGAGGTGCAGTGGTTCCTCAATCCTGAACTTCTGATAGTCCACATGCCTTCAGTACTGACCCTTTGACAGTGCAGCATATGCTCAGGGCTGACCCCCTGACAGTGCACACTCCCTCAGTGCTGACCCTCTGACAGTGCAACACACCCTCAGTGCTGACCCTCTGACAGTGCAACACACCCTCAGTGCTGACCCTCTGACAGTGCACACTCCCTCAGTGCTGATCCCCTGACAGTGCAACACTCACTCAGTACTGACCTTTAACAGTGAAACACTGCCTCAGTCCTGACCTGCACTCAGTGCAGCACTGGTTCAATATTGGCCCTCCAACAGTGCAGTACTGCCTCAGTCCTGACCTTCTAACAGTGAGACACTGCCTCAGTCCTGAGCCACTAATAGTGCAATGCTGCCTCAGATCAGAGAGTATGTGCCAATGTGTACTTGTCCATCATCATCTGCAACAGACAGTGTTTGCTTATGAGTGACAGTTGACTGCAGTAATAATAGCCCTGAGCTAAAGAAAAAGATTTGCCAGGACTGCTTTCTCAATTTTGGCCTCCATCCAGCCCTAGATTTAAGACAGATACTCCGATTGAATATAATATTTCTACAAGCACTAACATATGGATTTTAACCTCTCTAAATATTTAGTTACTGCTGAAGTGTCAGCCTCATCCTTTCTTCATTAATGCAAGCTTGCAGATATATACGTGTTTTACTTCACGTTCTTGCATAGCAAATATACCGTGTTAGTCTGATTGTTGGGAGTTTTATATCTTCTGTCCAATCTCCCCCTCAAGGCGATTGTTGTGTTGGTCGAGAGAAGTTGAAAGAAAAGAAATATTCATTCTCTCGCACCATTCAAAGGCTTGAGACATCTAAAAGTATTTCCAAGCCAGCCAAATACTTATAGAGTCATGTTGTAATGTGGAATTCTCACAGCTAATTTGTACACAGCAAACTCCCACCAACAGCCCTGAGCTGGTGTTTAGAGAATCTGTTGGTATTGACGCTGTTTCAGGGTTAAACACAGGTCCCAGGACAGATTGTGGAGATCATCACTGTCCTGTCTTTCAGTCGTGACAGTAGAGTCTTTCACTACTGCCTGAGAGAAATGGTGCCGATCAGGTTTGGGATGAGGAAGGGAAACTGTTGTTGATGTCTATTGCCTCTTCCTCCCCATCTCCCAGCCACCTGAAATAAATGGCTCGCTTCCCTGTAACGGTGATGTTCTAACCCCACGTGTCTGTAGCGAGCTCTGCAACAAAGAGCCAACAGCTGTTTGACGTGGCAGCAGTGCCTTGTGTTAAATTGCTCGCACTACAACCACTGACTGGAGGAAACTGAGTCACAGAACAAAAGAATCGATAAGTTTACAATTGGAAAGATGTTCAATTCTTTTCTCTTGATTACCTTGGATCTGTGTCCCATGGGTTTTTAAGCTTAGAGATGATGCCTTTGCTGCTTGAAATGTGTCATTACAATCCTCATTTTGCCTTTGAGTATTTGGGTGAAGCAATAAATCTGTGAATCATTCTGAAAATTGACAGGTGAGTGACAATGCAATCAGCTGCTTGGTTTGTGATATCTGCTTTGCAATAAATAGTTCTCAACTTTATTTTAAAAAAAGGAGATTGCTCCTTCATTCAGATCAAACCCTTTAGCATTGTAAATCTCCCAGGTTTTTTTATTACCTCATGAGATGTGGGCCCTGTTGACAAGCCCAGCATTTATTCCCCATCCCTAATTGCTCTTGAGAAGGAGCTGCTGACTGCTGCCTGTCAACTGCATAGAGTTTGTGACAATCAAGTTGTTATATGCTTCCCGTTACTAATGCTAATTGTTGATTTCAGATTTATTTTCATTAACTGGATTTAGGTTTCCCAAAACATGAGATCTGAGTTCAAATCTCAACCATTAAATCACTGAGTCTCAACACCATAACTGTGTGATTCGATATGCCCCCTTATTTGTTTGTGACTCGTTTCACAGTATCACTATTTTGGGTTTTAGATTGTGAAGTGGGCAAAGTATTGATGGGCAGCAAGTTCTGGACATGTGGCAGAGAAGGCTGGCATCAATCAAAAAGGGCTAGGTATCTATATAGACATTGCCAGGAAAATGGGTATAACAGGCTTGAGTCATGGATTCAGTGGAGAAAGGGAATTGTTGACAATTTGTTATTCGGGTTAAAGCATGGTAGTGAGAGAAAGCTGCTAATTCTGCTCAGCATTCCTGCAATATATCAGCAATGTCACTGTGATTTGTGACACAGTGAACATCTTAACATTCAAGTAAACCTGGTGAGAACAGGCCTATCAGTATAACCCTGCAGTATAGTGTTAATGGGGAACAGATCTGTCATTGTATAACATTGGGGTACAGTACTGGTGGGGACAGATCTGTCATTGTATAACATTGGGGTACAATACTGGCAGGGACAGGTCTGACACTGTATAACACTGGGCTACAGTCCTGGTGGGGACAGGTCAGTCACTGTCTAACACTGGGGTACAGTACTGGTGGGGACAGTCTGTCACTGTATAACACTGGGGTATAGTACTGGTGGGGACAGGTGTGTCACTGTACAGCACTGGGGTACAGTACTGGTGGGAGAAAGTAAGGACTGCAAATGCTGGAGTACCATAGTTGAAAAATGTGGTGCTGGAAAAACACGGCAGGCCAGGCAGCATCCGAAGAGCAGGAGAATCGATGTTTCGGGCATAAGCTTATGCCCGAAACGTCGATTCTCCTGCTCCTTGGATGCTGCCTGGCCTGCTGTGTTTTTCCAGCACCACATTTTTCAACTACAGTACTGGTGGGGACAGGTCTGACACTGTGTAACAGTTGGGTGCAGTATTGGTGGGGACAGGTCTGTCATTGTACAACACTGGGATGCAGTACTGGTGGGGACAGGTCTGCTACCATATAACCCTGGGGTACAGTACTGGTGGGGACAGGTCTGCCACCATATAACACTGGGGTACAGTACGGGTGGGGACAGGTCTGATACAGTATAACACTGGTGGGACACAGTACTGGTGAGGACAGGTCTGATACTGTATAACACTGGGGTACAGCACTAATGGGGACAGGTCTGACATTGTATAGAATTGGGTGCTGCCTTCTTTCTGCTCCACTGAGATCTCAATGATATTAGTTGCTGTGTGTCTGGGCGGAATTCCCAGATTGTGCATCAGTGTCCGCATCATCTGTCTTTTGCTGCTGAAACTGCTGATCTTGAATTGCCCTCTTCATTCTCTGTTGTAACATGTCAGGGGCACAAAGCATCAACGGATGAAAAGTTGCATACTTAGCCTGTTGTTAGAGTGTGCGCGCGCCTGTCTTTGTGGCAGTTTGTGTGTGTGTGTGTGTGAGAGAGAGTGATTGATTGTGTGTGTATGCCTGTGAGATTGTGTCTCTGTGCGAGAGATTGTGTGTCTGTGTGTAAATGTGAGTTATTTTGTGTGTGTTTGGAATGTTTGGTATTTGCCCTTCAGGCTATGCTCGCTCGCTGAGCTGTTGTGGTGTTGACATCTACTTGGGTGAAGATGACAAGTCATAAATCTGTATCACTTGGCCAAATTTTCCTCACATTTTGTGGAAATAATCTTGTTCAGTGGTATAGTTTTATAGCTGTGTGAAATTAAGAACACGTAGCATCTGTTGCTTTTGGTGCATTGACTTATGGTTGTTACAGAGGATCTAGTCTTGCAAAGGCTGAGGGTGTACTTGTAGACAAAACAATATGTCTCCATCCACCTCTGAGCTATATCACAGCCATGTACAGGCATCCTAAAGGAACCAACTCTTCAGACTAAGTAATCTGTACCAGTGGTTCTACACCATTTCCCTCGCCCATTTTCATCCTGTGATGATTGAAACAAATAAAATCCTGTGGCGTTTTGGCATGTTAGGTGTGGAGAAGATTTTCCCTTTTATTGGGGAATCTACTGCAAGGAGACACCATTTAAACATCAGGAGTTAGCCATTTAAATTCAGACAAGGCAAAATCTTTTCTCTCAGTCTTTGGAACTGTCTTCCTGAAAAGAAGTGGTGGAAGCAGAACCCTTGAATAGTTTTAAAACCAAGGTTATTTTTAAGGCCACGTCAAGCAAGGGGATGAAAGGTTAGTTGATATAGGTGGGAATGTGGATTTGATTAGCCATGATCTTTATTGAGTGGAGGAGCAAACCTGAGGGGCTGAATGGCCTCTTCCTGCTCCTAATTTGCATATTTGTGTGCAGGTTCATCCAAGCAAACTTTGTGTTTGTTTTCCCTCATGTTCATCAGCTCTCTCTTACTCCATCAGCTCGATCACTCACCTCACTGACCCACTTTGGGAGCGAGTTTCACATTCACCCCACCCAGATCACGAGGGGCATAGATAACGTGAATAGCAAAGGTCTTTTCCCGAGGATGGGGGTGTTCAAAACTGGGGGGAGGGGAATTTTTAAGGTGAGAGGAGAAAGGACACGAGGGGCAACATTTTTCCACAGAGAGTGGTTCGTGTGTGGAATGAACTGCCACAGGAAGTGGTGGATGCACGCACAGTTGCAATATTTAAAATGACTTTTGGATAATCACATGAATAGAAACATTTGGAGGGATATGGGCCAAACGCAGGCAGGTGGGACTAGTTTAGTTTGGGATTATGGTCGGCATGGACTGGTTCGAACACAGGATCTTTTTCCATGCTGTAAAATACTACTCAAAGGAGTTTTTCGGAAATTGCTGACTGGATTTATCAGTGACTGTCTTTATTGTCACCATTTTTGAACATCAAGTACCATCCTTACATCTACCCTGTCAAAGCTCTTAATTAACAAGACCTCTATTAGCTCACACTCAGTCTTATTTCCAGTGGAAACACTGGGAGGCACAGACATTCATTTTTACAACACTTCTCATGACCCCTGACATCTCAAACTGTTTTACTGCCAATTGAGTACTTTGAGTTGCTGTCAATGTTGTAGTGAAGGAAATGTGTCATTCTCAGTCTCAGTTTCACATTGCAGTTGAGAGAAAGCTCCTCTGACAGTGTGGCACTTCCCCAGTAGAGGGTTAGTCTTGATCTCTGTGCTGTAAATGCGGAGTAGGACTTGAACCTAGCATCTTGTAACACAGAAGGAACAATGTATTACCAATAGATCCACAGTTGACAACATAAGAGGTAGCAGCTTTGTGAAGCTCTTTATCAACTTCTCCAGTGCCTGTAAATCATTTTCATAACATGGAGGTCTGATTGCACTCAGTGTTCCTGTTTTATCAAGGGGTAAGGGTCTGAAAGAGTTAATGCTGAAGAGTGCCTTAAGCACCACCCACTATGATGATGTCACCTGGACTTGGATCAGGAGAGAGTGAAATCTACCTCTGGAACAATGTTTCTCACATCAGTGTAAATTCTACTTGCTTGCGATCATGCAATAATTTATTTATTGAAGACATGAGACTCATCTCATTGGATACCAAGTGGTTTTCCTTGATTTCAGAAAAATGAGCATTCGAGCCCTAGTCATTGAGGCCCGGTATACACCCCTGTCCCAGTCTCTGGTCACTGACCACTGGTGTACCCCCTATCCCAGGCCTCAGGAAACAGGATGCACCCCAGATGTTGAAAGTACTTCAAGACCAGCTAAAGGTTAGAATTAACTTCAGGATGAACAGGTTCGAACACATGTCATGTAGATAGCAACTGTATGAATCTTATCGACCAGTTTGCCAGAAGATGCCCCAACAATGCTTATAGAGTCATAGAGATGTACAGCATGGAAGCAGACCCTTTGGTCCATGTCGACCAGATTTCATAACCAAACCTGTCTGTCTTTTCCTGCCTATCATTATTCATATGTTCAGAGTGAAATAATAGTGCAGGAAGAGGTCATTTGGCCCATCAAGTCTGTTCTGGCACTATTCAAGGAGTCATGCAGTCATAGAGATGTAAAGCACGGAAACAGACCTTTTGGTCCAACTTGCCCATGCCGACCAGATATCCCAACCTAATCTAGTCCCATTTGCCAGCACTTGGCCCATATCCCTCTAAACTTCCTATTCACATACCCGTCCAGATGCCTTTTCAATTCTGCAATTGTACCAGCCTCCAACACTTCCTCTGGCAGCTCATTCCATTAAAGTACCACCCTCCGCATGAAAAAGTTGCTCCTCAGGTCTCTTTTATAATTTTTCCCCTCTCACCCTAAACCTATGTCCTCTAGTTCCGGACTCCCTGGCCCCAGGGAAAAGACCTTGTGTATTTATCCTATCCACAGCCGTCATGACTTTATAAACCTCTATATGAGCATGACTTTTACAAAGAGGAACTGTCAGACAGTCTCATTGATTTAGTCATTGTTACTACACCAACTAAAACTTTTAGGAAGGATCATTTTGGCTAAGAAAAAGATCAATACATTGATGCATTATTTGTGGATGGAAGCAGGTGTGATAGCAGGCCAACAAATCAAGTGTTTTAGGTGCAGGGCTATTGATTTGGTCACAAAACATACCAAATCAATAGCCCTGCCCCCAGTAGTTGACATTTCCATCCTGGCACTCATACTGTCCATGACCCTGTCAGGTTGTCCCCTCAACCTTTAACACTCCAGCAAAAACAATCCAAGTTTGTTCAACCTCTCTTTATGGCTAATACACTCCAATCCAGGCAGCATCCTGACAAATCTCTTTTATACCCTCTCCAAAGCTCCACTTCCTTCTTATAGTGTAGTCACCAGAACTGCACACAATACTCCAAACATGGCCTCATTAAAGTTTCATTCAACTGCAACATGATTTGTCTCATACTTTATACTCAATGTTGCAATCAAAGAAGGTAAGCATGCTGTATGTCGTCTTTACCCCCTTATCCACCCATGTTGCCACTTTTAGGGAGCTATGGATTTGTACCCCAAGATCCCCCTCAATATCAGGGGTGATCAAGTTCCTGCCATTCATTGATAGTTGCGTTTGACCTCCCAGAATGCATCACCTTACACTTTTCTGCATTCAACTCCATCTGCCATTTATCTGCCCAACTGATCTAATTCCTGCTGTATTCTTTAACAACCTTGGTCATAATCCACAACTCCACCAATTTTCATGTTGTCCGCAAACTTACTAATCAGACCACTGACAGTTTCATCCAAATCATTTATGTATATTACAAACAGCAGAGGTCCCAGCACTCATCCTTGTGGAACACCACTGGTCACAGATGAGTCAGAAAAACAGCACTCCACAACTACCCTCTCTCCTCTATGACCAAGCCAATTTTGTGTCCAACTCATCAACTCACTGTGGAACCCATGTGACTTAATCTGCTGGACCAGCCTACCATGAGAGATATTATTGAAATTCTTTACTGAAGTCCATACAGACAACATCCACTGCCTTACAATCCTCAATCACCTTTGTCACTGCCTCAAAAATGCAACTAAATTTGTTAGACAACACCTTGCACACATAGGGGAGGCCATTGTCTACTGGTAGAATCACTGGACTATTAATCCAGAGACCAAGGTAATGTTCCCAGGTCGAATTCAAATCCCACCATGGCAGATAGTGGTATTTGAACTTAAGAAAAAAAATCAGGAATGGAGAGTCTAATGACCATGAATCGATTGCCAATTGTTGGGGGGAGAAAAAGGTCCTTCAGGGAATTTGAATTCAATAAAAAAATCAGAAATTAATATTCTGATAATGATCAGGAATCCATTGCCAATTGCCAGGAAAAATCCATCTGGTTCACTAATGTCCTTTAGGGAAGGAAACTGCCATCCTTACCTGGTCTGGCCTACAGCAATGCTCTCTGGGATTGGCAATAAATGCTCGCCTAACCAGTGATGCAATCATAATGTAAATGAATCTTTAAAACGCCTTGCTGACCAGCTGTAATAAGTTCATTCTTTTCCAAGAGCTAGTAATTCCCGTCCCTAAGAATCTTCTCCAATAATTTCCCGACCACTCACTGTACTAAGGCTCACTGGGCTATAATTCCCTGAATTATCCATATTGCCTTTCTTAAATAAAGGAACAACCAGCCACCAAGATACATGAACATCAACTAGCCACAAAAAGACATGACCCACTCTCACTAGTATCTTTACATCCAGATGAGGAAGGACATCACTTCAACTGGGACAACATGTCCATCCTAGGGCAAGCCAAACAGAGACCCGCATAAGAATTCCTTGAAGCAAGGCGTTCAACCGGAACTCTATCAACAAACACATCGATTTGGACCCTATTTACCACCCTCTGAGAAAAAGAACAGGAAATGACATCACCACATGAACTGTCATCACCACAGGAAATGACGTCACCAACCCAAGGAAACCTAAACACATAAGTAGAAAGTTGATCACTACCACAATTGCTTCACCAGAGGCTCACTGATGATGTTACCTAGTATAGTGATGAAACATCTGAAAATGAACTTTCCAGCTCAGTGAGCAAATTTACATACAATACAAAGGAACAACATAGACTATTCTTCAGTCTTCTGAGACCTTGTCTGTGGCTAAAGAGGAGACAAAGATCTCTGGTGAGGCACCAGCAATCTATTCAGTATCCTGGGATAGATCCATCAGACCTTGGGGACATAACTACCTTGATGTTTTTCATTGTACCTAACACCTCCTCCACCTCAATATTGACATGCCCTAGAATATGATCACTCGATCATGGTGGGTTGTCAAACCTCCAGTGTATTACACTGAAGTCTTGTCAATTTTTTTTACCTATTGAATACTGATTGAATTGACAGAATATGTTTACTCACAACGCTCCTGCCATTTTCACTGTATCATAGAATTGTAGGGCATGAAGATGTACAGATCACACTGTCGTTCTTAACTCAGGTCACGTGAAGCATGATGTAATGAAAAAGCACGCTGCTCTGTCTAAGTTAACAGATTAATATCAGCCCAGACACCTATGTGCCTGTGAAGGTTGTGTTGGCATATAAGAGTGAGTTGGAATAAATACACTTGGATTCTTCAATACTGCAATACCCATGTCTAGTTTCTTGCGTTACAGGAGATAGATGAGCATTGCCACATCAGGTAAAATACACTGCTGGAGGCAAAACCCCACCTCACCAGCTCTGAGGGAACTAAATATTGGACACCAAGACGGACTTGTCACTCACTTCCTCTGCAAATGGATAATTGACTTGACACAAACTCAGATTTCTCCCCCAAGAGCTGTGGCTGCCTAGTTATTGTGTATATTTGAGACTGAGATCAGGAAAGTTTGAACATAAACAGAGTGAAGGGATTTGAGATGAACTTGGGACAGTAAGACTGTTTGGCCATGTTCTTCTCCAGTAATGCAGCAGGCTTGTTTTGCAGTATAGCACTTAACGTTCTGAAAATGTGGTCAGTATTGGTAACACAGCAGTAAAGTGACAACAAGTGGACCATCTGTTGTTTTGTGATGTTAGTAGACAGGTAGATATTGGGGCGGCACGGTGGCACAGTGGTTAGCACTGCTGCCTCACAGCGCCAGAGACCCGGGTTCAATTCCTGACTCAGGCGACTGACTGTGTGGAGTTTGCACATTCTCCCCATGTCTGCGTGGGTTTTCTCCGGGTGCTCCGGTTTCCTCCCACAGTCCAAAAATGTGCACGTCAGGTGAATTGGCCGTGCTAAATTGCCCGTAGTGTTAGGTAAAGGGGTAAATGTACGGGTATGGGTGGGTTACGCTTCGGCGGGTGGATGTGGACCTGTTGGGCCGAAGGGCCTGTTTCCACACTGTAAGTAATCTAATATTATGTCATACACTGGGGAGGGTGCCCTGTCTCAGTGACCGTGAGATCCACCCAGGAGTGCAGGCAAATCCTCAGTGTAACATTTCATCCCCAAGATTGTATCCCTGAAAGTGCAGCACCCCCTCAGTGCTGCTCTGAAGTGTCAGCCTAGATTTTGAGGTCAAGTCTCTGAACTAAGAATTTGCTGACTCCGAGGGGAGAGTCTGCTCACTGGGTCACGGTTAAACCCTACTGAGTTAAAAATCACACAACACCAGGTTATAGTCCAACAGGTTTATTTGGAAGCATCGCTCCTTCAGGTGGTTGTGGAGTATAAGATTAGAAGACACAGAATTTATAGCACAAGTCTACAGTCTGATGTAACTGAAATTATATATTGAAAAAAACTGGATTATTTGCTGTCTCTGCGTGGAAAGGGGATTGAAACTGGGATCCCCATCATCTGAATGGCTCTCCATAACGTGACTGAATCAGTCAAGGAACCTCAGTCTTCAAATCAGCTTTCAGGGGAGAAAGCTGAGTGAAGCAGTGTTCTGGGAAAATGAAAGCAAGAAACAAAAGACTGGAAGATAGCTGGTAATGTGACTTGCAGGAAAGGGTTTTTCATTCGGAGTTATATGTGTGAGCAGGAGGGAATGGAGCCGCCTGTGCAACAGATGCAGGCATTGTGAGAAAGTTGACTTATCGTGGTTTCAGGTTTCTCCCAGTTAATACTGCCCCTGTTTATCTGGCTGCCTCTAATCTTGGTTCACATTCCAGCCTTTGCATTGACCAACCAGTTAATCCGTTAAACTATGGCTTGCCAGCTTGAAGTTTCAAAAACGCAAATATTAAAGGGACCTTGTCATATTGTTTCAGAGACAGAGTAAGTGACGCACACATACACACACACAGACACACACACACACACACACAGACACACAGATACAAACACGCATAAGCACATACACACAAACAGAGAGGTTGAGGCAAAACTACAGACAGAGTGAGACATTTACAGAGAATGAAGCAGACAGAGGCATGGAATCAGAGGGAGACAGAGATAAAGTCACACATTGATAGGGAGCGAGAGACAAGAACGGCAGATAAGAGGAGCAAGTGAGACAGAGGCAGACAGAGAGTGAGAGACAAAGACAGACACACACACACACATGCCGACACACACACACACACACAGACACATACACACACAAACACACAAATACACACACACAAGATACATACACACAAAGATACAGACACACACACAAAACGACACAGAGACACACATGCACAGACACACACACAAACATTCACGACTTCAAGATGTCCCAGACCATTTCACAGCCACTGTAGCCATTGTTGCAGCAGTCAATTTCCACACACCAAGAATCTACAACAAATTAAATTTCTCACTAGATCATTTGTTGTGGGCTCTTGCTGTGTGAAAATTATGTCTGCCCAAGAAGGAAAGACAGATTGATGACTCTCCTGTTACACAGCATCTCTGACAGGGCAGCACATCCTCAAATGGTGGGTGTGGTTCAAATTAAACGATGGCTTTGTCCTGGATGGTGTCAATCTTCTTGAGTGTTGTTGGGGCTGTACTCATCCAGGCAAGTGGGAAGTATTCCATTACACTCCTGACTTGGGCCTTGTAGATGGAGGGTTCCTAGCCTTTGGCTTGCTCTTGTGGTCACTGTATTTACATGGCTGATCCAGTTCAGTTTCTGGTCAAATGTAATCCCCCGGATATTGATAGTGAGAAATTCAGTGATGGTAATGTAATTGAATGTCAAGGGGCTGTGATTAGATTGTCACTTGTTGGAGATGGTCAACGCCTGGCATTTGCGTGGTGCAGATGAATGAGCCTTGCTTGGATGAGTGCAGCTCCAACAACACTCAGGACCCTTGACACCATCTGGGACAAAGCAGCCCGCTTGACTGGCACCACTTTCACAAGCATTCACTCCCTCAACGCTTATGCTCAGCAGTTGCAGTGTGTACTATTTGTGAAATACATTGCAGAAATTCTATCAATATCCTTAGACAGCACCTTCCAAATCCACAACCACTTCCTCCTAGAAGGACCAGGGCAGCAGTTACATGGGAACGCCACCAGCTGCAAGTTCCCCTCCAAGCCACTCACCATCCTGATATTGTCATTCCTTCAATCAAAATCCTGGTATTCCCTCCCTAAGGGCATTGTGGGTCAACCTACAACACATGGACTGCAGCGGTTCATGAAGATGATTCACCACCACCATCCCAAGGGCACCTAGGGACAGACAATAAATATCTTAGAGTCATAGAAACAGGCCTTTTGGCCCATCATGGTCTAGCTGATCAACCAACACCAAATTATTCTAATCCCAGCAGCAACACCCACATCCCACAGGAGAAGAAAATAAAATGTTCATTGCCACTTGCCAGCATACACCTGGATATTGTCCAGGCCATGTTGCATTTGGACATGTACTGCTTCAGTATCTGAGGAGTGCTGAATGGTAATGAACATTATGCGATCATCAGTGAACATCCCCACTTCTGACCTTATGATGGAGGGAAGATCAATGATGAAGCAGTTCAGGAATCCCATTGATTCCTGTTGCCTTTAATAGCTTCAGACGGGAAAGATTTGATCCTTTGAACTTGCTGTGCCACTCCAGAAGATCATGGCTGACCTTCAACATCAACTTCATTTTCCTGCCTTATCCCAAATACCCCGAGTTCCTGAGTGTCCAAACATCCATCAGCCTCAGTCTTGAGTGTATTTATTGACTCAGCATCCACTCCTTTCACGTGTAGATAACTCCAGCTGATTGCAGACCTGAGTGAAGAGGTTTCTCCTCACTTCAGTTGTAAACGACTGAACCCTTTTTCGGAGACTGTGCTCCTTAGTTCTATATTCATCTCATGCCAACCAGTTGAGCACAAGGTCAGGCCCTCCGGAAAACCTTCTACAGGCAAATACCTGGCAACACTTCACGCCCAGGTTCACATGACGATAACAGCGGGTAGCTAGATGCATGTGGGATCATCTTTGACTGAAGGGTTGAGTGGGGTAGTCAGAGATGTCAGGAATGAATTGGATGTGACACCAATAACCCATGAATTCTGTAGACAAGCTGAGGCGTCGGGGCCTATTGAAGCTCATATTTGATGAGCTGGTTTGTTGGGATTCCTGGTGCAGCCACTGTGTAATCCTTCAGGACACTTGTTTTGTCTGCGCTTGCTCTGAGTGAGATTCCAGGAGCTAGTTGAATGGGAGACTCGCATTCCTGCAGAATTCCTGCTGGTGACTGCCAGAGGCACCTGTCCTCCACCCTCCACTCAGGCAGGGAGTTACTCTCATACAGTCTCAGACCCAGCCTCAAGTGCACGTAAAGCAATCCCGACAGAGTTCATATCGACTTTAAACAGATGACCCTGTGGTGCCCCTCAGCCCTCTTAAATTCTCCTGTTAGCCATGTGTTCCTATGGTGTGTTCCCACCATGTCTCAGGCAAAGCGAGAACCCCCTTTGCAAGAACTTTGATTTATACAACATCACGATATGTTTTGCACCCAATGACACACTTTTTGAATTGTAGTCGTTGAAATTTAGGAAACCTAGTAGCCAATTTGTACTCTGCAAGATCCCAGAAACAACATGATAAACAAGGGGCGGCACGGTGGCACAGTGGTTAGCACTGCTGCCTCACAGCGCCGGAGACCCGGGTTCAATTCCCGCCTCAGGCAACTGACTGTGTGGAGTTTGCACATTCTCCCCATGTCTGTGAGGGTTTCCTCCGGGTGCTCCGGTTTCCTCCCATAGTCCAAAGATATGCAGATCAGGTGAATTGGCCATGCTAAATTCCCTGTAGTGTTGGGTAAATGTAGGGGAATGGGTGGGTTGCGCTTTGGCGGGTTGGTGTGGACTTGTTGGGCCGAAGGGCCTGTTTCCACACTGTAATGTAATCTAATCTAATCTAACGAGCTATTTTTTTTTCAGTTGCAAGTCGGGTATGGTTCCTATTTCACTTCAAAATACTGCCATGGGATCTTTGACATCAACTTTACAGGACAGGCAACAGCTTGATTTAGCAAATAAATGAGGAGAAACTGTCTCCTGAATGGGAGGATAGGTAACCAGAGACACAGAGATTTGTGATAGTTGGCAAAAGCACCAAAGAGGGAGATGAGTTTGTTTTGTTTTGCATTGAGTTGTGATTTAGCATGCCCCTATGGAAGCAGATTCCAAAGATGTGCAGGTCAGGTGAATTGGGCATGTCTAAATTGCCCATTGTGCTTAGGAATGTGTAGGCTAAGTGCATTAGTCAGGGGTAAATATAGGGTAAGGGAATAGGTCGGGGTGGGTTACTCTTCAGAGGGTCAATGTGGACTTGTCAGGCTGAAAGGCCTGTTTCCACACTGTAGGGATTCTAATCACTGTGGGTCTAGGTTCATATGTAGCCCAGGGAGTGATGGCAGTTTCCTTCCCTAAAGGACATTTGTGAACCAGATAGGTTGATCCCCCCCCAACAATTGGGGATGATTCATGGTCATCATTAGACTTTTAATTCCAGAAAGTTATTGAATTCAAATTACACTATCTGCCATGGCAGGATTTGAACTTAGAGCCTTCTGATTAACGATCCAGTGATAATCCCACTAGGCCATCACCTCCCCTGCTCTATATCAGTTTCTATAGGTTCCTGCATTAACATTATGGAGTTGTGAGGAAATGGATTTTTTTAACATACCCATTTCCATTTGTTGAATTAGGCAGCAAAAAGACTTCCAGAGATTTCCAAACATCTGACTGTAAATCTGTAGTTTAGTACTAACACTGGTTTCCACTTTTCCCTTCTGGATCTATTCCTCTTCCATAAGCTGAACCCTCTGGCCCAATTGTGGAAGAACCCAGCTTTTGTTTTTATTTCTGAAATGTTCCACCAAAGAGCTGCAGGGAGAGGCTGAACAGGCTGGGGCTGTTTTCCCTGGAGACTCGGAGGCTGAGGGGTGACCTTATAGAGGTTTACAACATTATGAGGGGCATGGATAGGATAAATAGACAAAGTCTTTTCCCTGGGATCAGGGAGTCCAGAACTAGAGGGCATAAGTTTAGGGTGAGAGGGGAAAGATATAAATGAGGCCTAAGGGGCAACTTTTTCACGCAGAGGGTGGTACGTGTATGGAATGAGCTGCCAGAGGATGTGGTGGAGGCTGGTACAATTGCAACATTTAAGAGGCATTTGGGTGGGTATATGAATAGGAAGGGTTTGGAGGGCTATGGGCCGGGTGCTAGCAGGTGGGACTAGATTGGGTTGGGATATCTGGTCGGCATGGTTGGGTTGGACCGAAGGGTCTGTTTCCATGCTGTGCATCTCTATGACTCTAAGTCAAGAAGTCGCCCAAATAACGAAATTATAACCACTGCCCACCAGGGGCAGTAAGATCCCAGATCTTGATATTTTGTGATCAA
Organism: Chiloscyllium plagiosum; assembly: GCF_004010195.1. NCBI lineage: Eukaryota > Metazoa > Chordata > Chondrichthyes > Orectolobiformes > Hemiscylliidae > Chiloscyllium > Chiloscyllium plagiosum. The sequence goes on from NC_057722.1 coordinate 61,563,767, forward strand.
TCTGTTCAGAGGTGCTGGTTATATACCAGTGGAGCAGGTGGCACTTGAATTTGGGCCTCCTAGCTCAGAGGTGGGGACACTACCACTGCACCACAAAAGTCCTCAGAACCCAGCCACTACCACCACACCACAAGAGCTCAAGATTCCAGCTCCTTTTTCATTTGTATTTGCATATCCAGAAGAGTATGGCTCAGTGGCTCACACTCCTGCCTCACAGCACCCAGGGACCCAGGTTCAATTCCCACCTCGGGTGACTGTCTGCATGGAGTTTGCACGTTCTCCCTGTGTCTGTGTGGGTTTCCTCTGGGTGCTCAGGTTTCCTTCCACAATCCAAAGATGTGAAGGTCAGGTGAATTGACTATGCTAAATTGCCCATAGTGTTAGGTGCAATAGTCAGGGGGAATGGGTCTGGGTGGATTACTCTTTGGAGGGTTGGTATGGATTTGTTGGGCCAAAGGGCCTGTTTCAATACTGTAGGGAATCTAATCTTAACATTCAGAACTAAATGACTTTCCCATCACCAAATCACCGTGATTTAAAAAATTGATTTTATTAACTATTAACCATCACCCTTGCAGCCAATTAGACGTTTACATACAAAGCCCATCATGGGTAATGCAGGCCGTCAAAAGTGAGAGGAGTGTGCTACTGGGATAGGGTCAGTGGGAAGGGACAAATCCCAGCTCTTTTTACTTTATTTTTATTTTCGTTTTGCTATATCTGGCTATATCACTCAGAACCGAGCGACTTTCCCACCACCTAATCACCGTGACATTTTTGCTTGTTCTTTTGATCGGCATTAACCGACACCAGCAATAGCCCGTGCAAGATCGCAGCTCTTAAATACAATCCCCACAAGCATCTCCTGTAACATTCATTCACTGTTTTTGCTGTTGCTTGGGTGACAGCAGCTTTGGAAAGCAGAAGCGAAAGCACCAACATGCCGATCAGCATGCGCAGAACCTCTGAATGGTTGCACAGACACGTAGCTTACAGGGACCGTGCTCAATCAGCACAGGTTTCCCATTAAAGGCACCTGCATTTCTAACACTGACGTGTGAGAGAAGTTCTTTCTGACCCATTATAACTGTGTTTTCCCTCCCCACAAACCAACTCTCTCTCTGTGCTGCTTTGAGAGCCAACAAGATTCAGTGAGTGTTGTGTATCTATCTCTCCCTTGTTTCATTCTTATCTATCTGTATTAAGTCATTAGACATACAAATTTGATTTTCAGAATTTACTCATTTCCTTTATAATGAGTTGGGATTGGAGCTCGAAATTTGTCATACACACAAATGGGCAGGCTTCCAAACATTACAGAATTAAACAGAGAAGCTGTTTTTAGAAGCAAAGAACTTTGACCAATATCAAATCCTTTTGCTTCGTGACTGCACAGGGACATGTCTGTATCCCGAACAGGAAGCAGCACTGGAGCCCAGTGATCCTGCAATATCGATAGGCTCCTCCTAACTCTGAACTCGGAAGTAGAGCCGAGCGCCTGTGATTTAATTCAAAATCCTGTGTTGTGAAAGAGGCCATTAAGCCCATCGTGCCTGTGCCAGATCTTGGAAAGAGGTCTGCATTTACTTCTCCAATTCTATTCCCATAGCCTTTGTATTTTTAACTCCCCTTCAAGTATTTCTCAACCTCTATTTTGAAAGTTGTTCTTGAAATTGCTTCCCCCACCCTCTCAGACAGAATGACACAACTAATTAGCTTCAGTTTGTCCTCTGGTATCCTCTTGCCCATGGAAACGATTCTCTTTATTTTTGTTATCAGAACTGTTCAACTATGTATTCATTCATGCATTTACCTAGAAGGTAGAGCATGGTAAACAGGCCATTTGACCCACCTTAACCAGTCCATGCTGATGCTTAGCTCAAGCCTTCTCATCATGAGATCATACATCCTTTCACCCTCATAGGTTTTATAGAACCTGCTACAGTGTGGGCCATTCGGCCCATCCAGTCCACACTGATCCACTGCAGAGCATCCCAGCCAGACCCGCTCCCTTACCCTATAACCCTACATTTCCCATGGCTAATCCACGAAGTCTACTTATCACTAGACATTGTGGGCAATTGAGCATGGCCAATCTACCTAAACTGCACATCTGTCGACTGTGGGACGACACTGGACACCCAATGGAAACATATGTAAGGAGAATGCGCAAACTCCACACAGACAGTCACCTGAGGGTGGAATCGAACCCAGGTCCCTGGTAATATGAGGCTGCTGGTTTAGTCAACTTCTCCCTGAAGTACATCTGTACTGTTCATCTCAACAACTGCACGAGATGGTGAGTTTACCATTTTCACCATTCTCTCGGTGAAGAAGTTTCTGTTGAATTCCCTACTGGATTTATTTGTGAGTGCCTTATATTTATGATCACTAGTTTTAGCCTCCAAAGAAATGGAAGCATCCTCTCCACATCCAACTTATCAACTTTTCAGAATCGTTCAGACCTCTATCAGGTCACCTCTCAATCTTCCATTTGCTCAAGAACTGAATGCCATTACATTCCGCCTTTCCTGATGGTTATCACCTCCCATTTCAGCTATCATTCTCACAGTTTTCAAAAGTATCTTTCATAGCACCTTTTTATGTTTTGTAATATGGAGACCAGAACTGTACACAATACTTCAACATAAAGGACAGAAAAAAAACTGTTTCAGCGGATGTTGGAAATCAGAAACAAGAACAGAAATTGCTGGAAAATCTCAGCAGGTCTGTGGAGAGAAATCAGAGTTAATGTTTCAGGTCCAGTGATCCTTCTTCAGAAATTCAGTTCATGTTAAATCTAAATTCTTTCCACAAACCTTCTGAGATTTTCCAGCAATTTCTGTTTTTGTTTCTGATCTCAAAATAAGGCCATTATAAGTTTAATGTAACACCTTTGTTTTTCAAAACTATTGAATAAATTCCAATCTCCTTTTAACCCTCTCAGCTTCACACAGAACATTTCTGTTCCTTCTCTGTATACTATTTGAACTTTTGACTCTAAATGTTAAACAGTTGACAAGTGACCTTATTGAAGCGTATGAGATTCTCAGGGGGCTTGACAGGGTAAATGGGGAGAGGTTATTTCCTCTGTTGGGAGAGTCCAGGACCAGAGGGCATAATCTCAGAATAAGGGGTCACCCAGTTATGACAAAGATGAAGAGGAATTTCTTCTCCCAGAGGATACAGAATCTGTGGATTCTTGATTGCAGAGGGATGTCGGCTGTGTCATTAGGAATATTCTAGGCTGAAATAGATAAAGGAAAACGGAAAGGAAATCAAAGGTTATAAGGAAAAGGCAGGAAATGGAGTTAAGGATTGTCAGGACAGCCACTGAATGAAGGGAGATAAAATACTGCGGATGCTGGAATCCAAGGTAGACAAGCAGGAGGCTGGAAGAACACAGCAAGCCAGGCAGCATCAGGGGGTGGAGAAGTTAACGTTTCGGGGAGCAGACTCGATGGGCTGAATGGCCTACTATTTGTTCTATGTCTTATGTTGAGGGAGGTGAAGCACCGACTCAAATATTTTGTGTTCCTCCTCCTTCACTCCATGATTCCGTCCGACCCAAACACATCTGATTTATTCGGTACAAAAGTCCTACTGGACTCAAACTATTAACTCGCTTTCTCTCTCCACAAATGTTGCCAGACCTTCTGAATTTCAGTTTTTACATCAGCTTTAGAGTATCTGCATATTCTCCTTTTTACATCTCATTTTAGCAGAATCGGGAGAACGGGTAAATCCAAGGAAAGGTCACTGATCTTCACAGGAGCTTCAAAAGGCTGTTCCGCCACAGGGGCATCACAGGCAAGCCTGATTCACACTTACCACAGGGAGAGTGGGGCACTTAATCAGGCGCAGTTCTGGTAGCTGGGATAGCAGAGGACAAATGTAGCTTGAACACATTAGCAAATGAGGAGGAGGCCATTCAGGCCTGTAACACTATCCATTTTCTTCTGTAAACAAAACACTTCTAACCAACAAACATTTATTGATCTCATTCTTGAAAGCTTTGATTGCTACCAGCATCCATAAATATGAGCTGGAGGGTGGGTGGGGGAGGACAGTGACTGATTTCCATTCCCCTTTTCATGACAGATGTTTCCTGATATCACACCAAGGGCAATCTCACTCAGATTTGAAGGTTTGGCCACCCTGTAACTCCACCCAGAGCAAATAGCTTCTCTTTATCCATCAACTTCTTACACCCTCTGAAGCACTTTGATTTTAATCTATACACAAGGAGAATCAGCCTTGAACAGGCAACCCTATTCTGGTTACTTAACCCTTTTAGTTACAGGCACATTCTGGTGAATCTGTGCTGCCTTTTATTAACTCCAGGCTTGACTATCAGAATACTCTACTGCCTGGTCCTCGTGTTCAACATCCCTCCACAACAAGAATTGATCTTTCGCTCTGCTTCTCTGGTTCACCGTGCACCAAGTCCCGTTCACCCAACTCCCATTGGGCTGCAGTCACTAGAACCCTCCTGCAGTCACTATAACCCCCTGCAGACACTATAACCCCCTGCAGACTCTATAACCCTCCTGCAGACACTATAACCCCCTACAGACTCTATAACCCTCCTGCAGTCACTATAACCCCCTGCAGTCACTATAACCCCCTGCAGTCTCGATAACCACCTGCAGCCTCTATAAACCTCCAGCTTCTATCACCCTCCTGCAGCCTCTATAGCCTCCTACAGTCACTATAATCCTCCTGCATTCTCCATAGCTCTCCTGCAGCTTCTATCATCCTCCTGCAGCCTCTATAACCCCACTACAGCCACTATGACCTCCCCCCCTGCAGCCTTTAACACCCAATGCAACTTCTATCACTGCCTGCAGCCGCTGTAACTGTCCTGCAGCCTCTATAACCCTCCTGCAGTCACTATAACTCCCTGCAGCCTCTATAACCCGCTGCAGCCGCTATAACCCTTCGGCAGTCACTACAACCCTCTGCAGCCTTGATAACACTCTGCAGTCACTATGACCCTCCTGCAGCCTCTATTACCCTCCTGCAGCATCTATTACCCTCCTGCAGTCTCCATAACCCTCCTGCAGCCACTATAACCCTCCGGCAGTCACTATAACCCTCCGGCAGTCACTATAACCCCCTACAGCCACTATAACACCCTGCAGTCTCTATACCACCCCCTGCAGCATCTATAACCCAGTTGCAGTCTCTATAACCTTCCTGCAGCCTCTGTGACCCGCCTGCTGCCTCTATAACCCTCCTGCAACCTCTGTAACCGTCCTGCAGTCACTATAACCCCCTACAGCCACTATAAGTCTCCTGCAGCCACTATAACCTCGTGCAACCTCTATAACCCTCCTGCAACCTCTGTAACCATCCTGCAGTCACTATAACCCCCAACAGACACTATAACCCACTGCAGCCTTGACCACCCACTGCAGTCTCTATAACCCTCCTACAGCTTCTATAACCGTCCTGCAGCCTTGATAACTCTCCTGCAGTCTCTATAACCCTCCTGCAGCCTCTATAGCCCTCCTGCAGCCTCTATAACTCTCCTGCAGGCACTATATCCCCCTGCAGCCACTATAACCCTCATGCAGCCGCTATAACACTCGTGCAGCCTCTATAACCTTCCTGCAGCCACTATAACCCTCCTGCAGCCACTATAACCTTCCTGCAGCCACTATAACCCTCCTGCAGCCACTATAACCCTCCTGCAGCCACTATAATCCCCTGCAGCCTCAATAAATCTCCTGCAGCCTCTATAAACCCCTGCAGTCACTATAATCCTCCTGCAGCATCTATAACCCTCCTGCACTCACTATAACTGTCCTGCAGTCTCTATCACCCTCCTGCAGCCTCTATAGCCCCCCTGCAGTCTCTATAAGCCTCCTGCAGTCACTATAACTCTCCTGCAGTCACTATAACCCACCTGCAGCCTCGATAACCCTCTGCAGTCACTATAACCCCCTGCAGACTCTATAACCCTCCTGCACCCTCTATAACCCTCCTGCAGTCACTATAACCCTTTGCCGCCTCTATAACCCTCCTGCTGTCACTATAACCCTCCTGCAGCCTTGATAACCCTCCTGCAGTCAATATAACCCCTCCGCACCCTCTGTAACCCTCCTGCAGCTTCCATAATCCTCCTGCAGCCTCTATAAGCCTCCTGTAGTCTCTATAACCCTCCTGCAACCTCCATAACACTCCTGCAGTCACTATAACCCCCTGCAGCCTCCATAACCCTCCTGCAGCCTCTATAACTCTCCAGCAGCCTCTATAACCCTCCTGCTGCTGCTATAACACTCCTGCAGCCTCTATAACCCCCACTGCAGTCACTATTACCCTCTTTTTACATTCTATAACCCCCCTTGCAGTCACTATAACTGTCTGCGGACTCTTTAGCCCTCCTGCACCCTCTATAACCCTCCTGCAGTCACTATAAGACCCCCCGCACCCTCTGTAACCCACCTGCAGCCTCTCTAACCCTCCTGCTGCCTCGATAACCCTCCTGCAGTCAATATAACCCCTCCGCACCCTCTGTAACCCTTCTGCATCTATAACCCTCCTGCAGCCACTATAATCCCCTGCAGCCTTTATAACACTCCTGCAGTCACTAAAACCCCCTGCAGCTCGATAAATCTCCTGCAGCCTCTATAACCCCCTGCAGCCTCGACCACCCCCTGCAGTCTCTATAACCCCCCTATAGCTTCTATAACCGTCCTGCAGGCACTATAACCTTCCTGCAGCCTCTATAGCCTTCCTGCAGCCACTATAACCTTCCTGCAGCTTCTATAACCCTCCTGCAGTAACAATAACCCTCCTGCAGCCACTATAATCCCCTGCAGCCTTTATAACACTCCTGCAGTCACTAAAACCCCCTGCAGCTCGATAAATCTCCTGCAGCCTCTATAACCCCCTGCAGTCACTATAATCCTCCTGCAGCATCTATAACCCTCCTGCAGTCTCTATCACCCTCCTGCAGTCTCTATCACCCTCCTGCAGCCTCTATAACCCCCCTGCAGTCTCTATAAACCCCCTGCAGCCTCTATAACCCTCCTGCAGTCACTATAACTCTCCTGCAGTCACTATAACCCCCTTCACACTCTATAATCCCGCTCTGCAGTCACTATAACCCTTTGTAGCCTCCATAACACTCCAGCAGTCACTATAACCCCCGCAGCCTCTATAACACACCTGCAGTCTCTATAACCCTCCTGCAGCCTCTATAACCCTCCAGCACCCTCTATAACCCTCCAGCACCCTCTATAACCCTCCTGCAGCCGCTATAACACTCCTGCAGCCTCTATAACCCCCACTGCAGTCACTATAACGCTCTTTTCACCCTCTATAATTCCCCCTGCAGTTACTATAACTGCCTGCAGACTCTATAACCCTCCTGCAACCTCTATAACACTCCTGCAGTCACTATAAGCCTCCCCCTGCACCCTCTGTAAACCTATTGCAGCCTCTCTAACCCTCCTGCAGCCTCGATAACCCTCCTGCAGTCAATATAACCCCTCCGCACCCTCTGTAACCCTCCTGCAGCGGCTATAACCCTCCTGCAGCCTCTATAACACTCCTGCAGCCTCTATATCCCCTGCAGTCACTATAACCCCCTGCAAACTCTATAACCCTCCTGCAGTCACTATAACCCTTTGCAGCCTCTATAACCCTCCTGCTGTCACTATAACTCTCCTGCAGCCTCGATAACCCTCCTGCAGTCAATATAACCCCCCCGCACCCTCTGTAACCCTCCTGCAGCCTCCATAACCCTCCTGCAGCCTCTATAAGCCTCCTCCAGTCTCTATAACCCTCCTGCAGCCTCTATAACCCTCCAGCACCCTCTATAACCCTCCAGCACCCTCTATAACCCTCCTGCAGCCGCTATAACACTCCTGCAGCCTTTATAAGCCCCACTGCAGTCACTATAACCCTCTTTTCACCCTCTATAATTCCCCCTGCAGTTACTATAACTGCCTGCAGACTCTATAACCCTCCTGCAACCTCTATAACCCTCCTGCAGTCACTATAAGCCCCCCCCCGCACCCTCTGTAAACCTACTGCAGCCTCTCTAACCCTCCTGCAGCCTCGATAACCCTCCTGCAGTCAATATAACCCCTCCGCACCCTCTGTCACCCTCCTGCAGCGGCTATAACCCTCCTGCAGCCTCTATAACACTCCTGCTGTCACTATATCCCCTGCAGTCACTATAACCCCCTGCAAACTCTATAACCCTCCTGCTGTCACTATAACCCTCCTGCAGCCTCGATAACCCTCCTGCAGTCAATATAACCCTTCCGCACCCTCTGTAACCCTTCTGCAGCCTCCATAACCCTCCTGCAGCCTCTATAAGCCTCCTCCAGTCTCTATAACCCTCCTGCAGCCTCCATAACAGTCCTGCAGTCACTATAACCCCCTGCAGCCTCTATAACCCGCCTGCAGCCTCTATAACCCTCCAGCACCCTCTATAACTCTCCTGCAGCCGCCTATAACACTCCTGCAGCCTCTATAACCTCCACTGCAGTCACTATAACCCTCTTTTCACACTCTATAACCCCCCCTGCAGTCACTATAACTGCCTGCAGACTCTATAACCCTCCTGCACCCTCTATAACCCTCCTGCAGGCACTATAAGCACCCCCCCGCACCCTCTGTAAACCTCCTGCAGCCTCTATAACACTCCTGCAGTCACAAAAACCCCCTGCACCCTCTGTAACACCCCTGCAGCTTCTATAACACTCCTGCACCCTCTATAACCCTCCTGCAGCCGCTATAACACTCCTGCAGCCGCTATAACACTCCTGCAGCCGCTATAACTGCCTGCAGTCACTATAACCCTTTGCACCCTCTGTAACACCTCTGCAGCCTCTATAACCCTCCAGCACCCTCTATAACCCTCCTGCAGCCTCTATAACCCACCTGCTGTCACTATAACCCCTGCAGCATCTATTACCCTCCTGCACCCTCTATAATCCTCCTACAGTCTCCATAACCCCTTGCGGACTCTATAACCCTCCTGCAGCCTCTATAACCCCCTGCAGCCTCCATCACCCCCTGCAGCCTCTATCACCCCCTGCAGCCTCTATCACCCCCTGCAGCCTCTATCACCCTCTTACAGCCTCTATGACCCTCCTGCCGCCTCTATACCCCTCCTACCGCCTCTATAACCTGCCTGCAGCCTCTATAATCCTTCTGTAGACACTATAACCCCCACAGCCTCTATAACCCTCTTGCTGTCACTGTAACCCTCCTGCAGCCTCGATAACCCTCCTGCAGTCAGTATAACCCCTCCGCACCCTCGGTAACACTCCTGCAGTCACTATAACTCTCCTGCAGCCTCTATCATCCTCCTGCAGTCACTATAACCCCCTGCAGCCACTATAAACCTCCTGCACCCTCGATAACCCTCCTGCAGCCGCTATAACACTCCTGCAGTCACTATAACCTTCCTGCAGCCTCTATAACCTTCCTGCAGCCACTATAACCTTCCGGCAGCTACTATAACCTTCCTGCAGCCTCTATAGCCCTCCTGCAGTCACAATAACCCTCCTGCAACCACTATAATCCCCTGCAGCCTCTATAACACTCTTCCAGTCACTAAAACCCCCTGCAGCATCTATAAATCTCCTGCAGCCTCTACAATGCCCTGCAGTCACTATAATCCTCCTGCAGCATCTATAACCCTCCTGCAGTCTCTATAACTCTCCTGCAGTCACTATAACCCACCTGCAGCCTCTATAACTCTCCTGCAGTCACTGTAACCCACCTGCAGCCTCTATAACTCCCTGCTGTCACTATAACCCTTTGCAGCCTCTATAACCCTCCTGCAGCCACTGTAACACCCTGCAGCCTCCATAACCCTCCTGCAGCCTCTATAACACTCCTGCAGTCACTATAACCTTCCTGCAGCCACTATAAACCTCCTGCACCCTCTATAACCCTCCTGCAGTCACTATAACTCTCCTGCAGCCTCTATAATCCTCCTGCAACCACTGTAACCCTCCTGCAGCCTCTATAACCCTCCTGCAGCCTCTATAACACTCCTGCAGTCACTATAACCCTCCTGCAGCCTCTATAATCCCCTGCAGGCACTATAACCTCCCTGCTGTCACTATAACCCTCCAGCAGCCACTATAACCCTCCTGCAGCACATATAACACTCCTGCAGCACATATAACACTCCTGCTGTCACTATAACCCCTGCAGACTCTATAGCCTTCCTGCACCCTTTATAGTCTTTCTGCAGTTTCTATAACACCTTGCAATCCTCCCACTTTCTCCAAACAAAAGGAGTAGCCATGGGCACCCGCATGGGCCCCAGCTATGCCTGCCTCTTCGTAGGGTATGTGGAACAATCCATCTTCCGCAACTACACTGGCCCCACCCCCCATCTTTTCCTTCACTACATTG
>NC_057722.1:61574684-61636663 GCF_004010195.1 Chiloscyllium plagiosum
ATGGTCGGAGGAGGAGCGTCTTATCTTCCGACTGGGAACCTTCCAACCACAGGGGATGAACTTGGACTTCACCAGTTTCTTCATCCCCCCTCCCCCCACCTTGTCTCAGCCGGATCCCTCCAGCCTGGCACCGCCTTCCTGACCTGCAGTCTTTTTCTTGACCTCTCCGCCTCCACCCTACTCCGACCTATCACCCTCACCTTGTCCTCTTTCCACCTATCACATTTCCAACGCCCCTCCTCCAAGTCCCTCCTCCCTACCTTTTATCTTCTCCTGCTGAACACTCTCTGCTCATTCCTGAAGAAGGGCATGTGCCCGAAACGTCGAATCTTCTGTTCCCTAGATGCTGCCTGACCTGCTGTGCTGTTCCAGCAATAAAGTTTCAGCCATAACACCTTGCAGCCTCTTTAACCTTCCTGCAGCCACTATAACCTTCCTGCAGCCTCTATAGCCCTCCTGCAGTCACAATAACCCTCCTGCAACCACTATAATCCCCTGCAGCCTCTATAACACTCTTCCAGTCACTAAAACTCCCTGCAGCATCTATAAATCTCCTGCAGCCTCTATAATGCCCTGCAGTCACTATAATCCTCATGCAGCATCTATAACCCTCCTGCAGTCTCTATAACTCTCCTGCAGTCACTATAACTCTCCTGCAGTCACTATAACCCACCTGCAGCCTCTATAACTCTCCTGCAGTCACTGTAACCACTGCAGCCTCGATAACCCTCCGCAGTCACTATAACACCCCCTGCACCCTCTATAACCCCCCTAGCAGTCACTATAACCCTCCTGCAGGCTCTATAACCCTCCTGCAGCCACTGTAACCCCCTGCAGCCTTTATAACCCTCCTGCAGCCTCTATAACACTCCTGCAGTCACTATAACCCTCCTGCAGCCTCTATAATCCTCCTGCAGCCACTGTAACCCCCTGCAAGCACTATAACCTCCCTGCTGTCACTATAACCCTCCAGCAGCCACTATAACCCTCCTACAGCACATATAACACTCCTGCTGTCACTATAACCACTGCAGCTCTATAACCCTCCTGCTGTCACTATAACCCCCGACAGCCACTATAACCCCCTGCAGCCTCCACCACACCCTGCAGCCTCTATAACCCTCCGGCAGTCTCTATAACCTTCCTGCACTCACTATAACCCTCTACAGCCACTATAACCCCCTACAGCCACTATAACCCCCTGCAGCCTCCACCACTCCCTGCAACCTCTATAACCCTCCTGCAACCTCTGTAACCCTCCTGCAGGCACTATAACCCCCTGCAGCCTCTATAACCCTCCTGCAGTCACTATAACCCCCGACAGCCACTATAACCCCCTGCAGTTTCTACCACACCCTGCAGCCTCTATAACCCTCCGGCAGTCTCTATAACCTTCCTGCACTCACTATAACCCTCTACAGCCACTATAACCCCCTACAGCCACTATAACCCCCTGCAGCCTCCACCACTCCCTGCAACCTCTATAACCCTCCTGCAACCTCTGTAACCCTCCTGCAGGCACTATAACCCCCTGCAGCCTCTATAACCCTCCTGCAGGCACTCTATCCCCCTGCAGCCTCTATAACCCACCTGCAGCCACTATAACCCCCTGCAGCCGCTATAAACCTCCTGCAGCCTCTATAACCCTCCTGCAGCCTCTATAACCCTCCTGCAGCCTCTATAACTCTCCTGCAGTCACTGTAACCACTGCAGCCTCGATAACCCCCTGCGGACTCTATAACCCTCCTGCACCCTCTAAAACACCCCCCCCCCCCCACACCCTCTGTAACCCTCCTGCAGCCTCCCTAACCGTCCTGCAGCCTCGTTAACCCTCCTGCAGTCAATATAACCCCTCCGCACCCTCGGTAACCCTCTTGCAGCCTCTATAATCCTCCTGCAGCCTCTATAAGCCTCCTGCTGTCACTATAACCCTCCTGCACCCTATATAACACTCCTACAGTCTCTATAACCCTCCTGCAGCCTTGATAACCCTCCAGCAGTCACTATAACACCCTGCAGCCTTTATAAATCTCCTGCAGCCTCTTTAACCCCCTCTGCAGTTGCTATAACCCTCCTGCAGCATCTATAACCCCCTGCAGTCTCTATAACTGTCCTGCAGCCTCTATAACCCTCCTGCAGCCTCTATCTCGCCTGCCACCTCTATTACCCTCCTGCCGCCTCTATTACCCTCCTGCCGCCTGTACGATCCTTCTGCAGCCACTATAACCCTCCTGCAGCCTCTATAACTCCCCTGCAGCCTCTATAACCCTCCTGCTGCCTCTATTACCCTCCTGTAGTCTCTATAACCCTCCTGCAGCCACTATAACCCTCCTGCAGCCATTATAACCCTCCTGCAGCCTCTATATCCCTCCTGCAGCCTCTACGACCCTCCTGCAGCCACTATAACCCTCCTGCAGCCACTATAACCCTCCTGCAGCCTCTATAACCCTCCTGCAGCCTCTGTAACCCCCCCTGCAGCCTCTGTAACCGTCCTGCAGCCTCTGTAACCGTCCTGCAGTCACTGTAACCCTCCTGCAGCCTCTGTAACCCCCCTGCAGCCTCTGTAACCCTCCTGCAGCCTCTGTAACCCTCCTGCAGTCACTGTAACCCTCCTGCAGCCTCTGTAACCCTCCTGCAGTCACTGTAACCCTCCTGCAGTCTCTGTAACCCCCCTGCAGTCACTGTAACCCTCCTGCAGTCACTGTAACCCTCCTGCAGCCTCTGTAACCCTCCTGCAGTCACTGTAACCCTCCTGCCGTCTCTGTAACCCCCCTGCAGTCACTGTAACCCTTCCATATCTCTAAGCTCCTCTAGTTTTGGGCTCTTGCCCAAACGCACTCTGGGCTATCATTGACCTTGCGGTGGGAGTGAGCCAGAGCTTCAATAATTGGAGCCTGTCCTACATACAGCCACTTGGTCCTCCTTTCTATCCCTCTTTAATTGGTAATCTTTCAAATTACTATTTTGTCCTGTGTGTAAATCCCAGTCACAACAAAAGTCTAATTACTGTCAGTGCAGCTTGTTAATTAGGATTATTTCAGTGATTTTTCCCTGAGGATGCTGCACTAGGTTCCCATGCTGTTTTGCTTTCCTTGTTTTCCATTGCTCCACCATTAGCGGCCATTACTTCCCGCTGCCTCGGCTGAAAACGTTGGAATTCCTTCCTTAAGCCTCTCCATCTCTCTTTATTCTTCCATAAAACCTACCTCTCTCACCCAGCATTTTTCTCACCTTACCAAGGGCCACCTTGTGAGACCCTTTCAAATACTGTTGGTTAATCCTCCTGTGATGCACCGTGGATGCTTTTCTAAGGGAAAGGCCATTATCACTTCCTGTTTCTCAGATGGTTGTCCAGTTGCTCTTGAGAAGGTGGTGGTGAGCTGATACAGATGAGAAATAAATGCTGGTCCAGTTATTAACACCCACATCCCCATGAGTGAATAAAATAAAACTTGAAACCAGGACCTTCTAAATTGTTGGGAAAAGATTGCTGGCAGGTGAGTCCTGACTGAAAGGAATAATAGGCCACAATTGGGTTGTAATGTCTCTTTTTAAAGATTTGGGGTGTGTCATCCTGGCTGATGCTCCCAGTGCCAAGCAGAGGGAGGTGCTGATTATTGGGTGGGAATTCACATAAAGGGGCCCTGCTGCCCTCTCGGGGTCCTGAAGAGATCAGAGGGACACTGTTTTGAAGAGGTTTCATGGCACTCTTGATTCCTCAACCTATATTTCGTCCAGATTATTTGGCCATTTATAACTTTGCTGCTTATGGGGGCTTGCCGTGCACAAAGCTGCTGCTGTGCTGCCTGGAATACAACAGTTAACTATCGTGTAAGTAATTGGCTGTGAGGTGCCTCCAGGCTCCCTGTGGCGAGCTGAGGAGAAGTGCATTACAGAAGCATGCTGTTGTGATCAGGAATCTGCTGCCTGAAAGGAAGCTGGTTCCACAGTTAATTCTCAACTTGAGGAGAAGAGAGAGCTGCAAGGCCTTACGGGAAAGAGAAAGTGAGCACAACTGATAGCACAGCCTCTTTCCATCTTGGGTGTGATGGGCTGAATGGTCTGTTGCGCTCTGTGATTCTGGAATTCAGCCGGGATGGGGGTGGAGATCTGACTGCTCCGCCTGCGGGGAGAAAGTGAGGACTGCAGATGCTGAAAATCAGAATCACAAAGTGTGGTGCAGGGAAAGCATAGCAGGTCAGGCAACATCTGAGGAGCAGGAAAGTCAACGTTTCAAGCATAAGCATTCCTGATGAAGAGTTTAAACTCAAAATATTGACTTTCTTGCTCCTCAGTTGATGCCTGACCGGCTCTACTTTTCCAGCTCCACATTTTGACTCTGACCCCCCTCCCCACTGGTGGTTGGTAAAGGTAGTTCCCCCTCACCATTCACTCAACATTCGCTGAATTAAGTGTTGTTATCATTAGATGTTTTCTCATCTGTCCTCTCATTCAGTGCGTAAGGTCTGTGGACCTGTTCATGAAGACCGACTTTATTCACATTTCATCAACGTGAAAATTGTGAAGTGTATCAAATGGTGATTGCAGTTGCTTTTTTTATCCAAGCATTCTAAATGTAACATTTTTCAACACCCTCAAAGTGATAGTTAAACCAACTGGTACACTCCACAATGCCAGCCCCTTCCAACAATATCATTCCTCCAAACTTAAATGTGGGTGTTGCTGGCACTTGTCTTGAAGCACTGAAGATTGGTTCGCTATATCCTAGATTCCCTGCTTTTTTAAAATTGTCAACCTTGTTTTCAATTCCCTCCACGGCTTCTCTGGCTTCACAGTTATAGAGTCATAGAGTCATAGAGATGTACAGCTTGGAATCAAACCCTTTGGTCCAACCCATCCATGCCGACCAGATATCCCAACTCAATCTAGTCCCACCTGCCAGCTCCCACCTGCCAGCACCCGGCCCATGTCCCTCCAAACCCTTCCTATTCGTATACCCATCCAAATGTCTCTTAAATGTTGCAATTGTACCTTCTCCCAAGATCACTGCACTCTGAAAAATTCTGGCCACTTGATCATCCACTGTAAGCCGTGTCTTCAACCTGACACCTAAACCTTGGAAAGCCCTCCTTACAGATCCACAATTCCCTCCCTGCTCTAAGTCATTCCTGAAAACCCGTAACCAAATATTTAGCCATCTGTCACAATATTACTCATGAAGTCATATTACATTTCAAAGCATTGTTTCTGTCTCCACAGACGCTGCCTGGCCTGCTGAGTTTCTCCAGCATTTTGTGTTTTTATTTCCAACATCATCGGAGGTGGTTTTATGTCAAATTTTGTTTGAAGCATGCTCCTGTGGAGCACCTTGAGGTGTTAAAGGTGCTACGCAAATTCAATTTGGTGTTGCCCAATCATTTTGGGTGGCAGCTAACAGTCAGCCCCCTTGGTGGACTTAAGAAATAGGAGCAGCAGTAGGCCATTTGGCCCATCAAGGATGCCCTACCATTCAGCAAGACCATGACAGAAACAGAAATAGCTGGAGAAACTCTGCAAGTCTGGCAGCACCCCTGGAGAGAAAGCAGGGTTAATTTTTCAAGTCTGGTAACCCTTCTTCAGAACTGACTGTAGAAAGGAAAATGTTGGTATATATGCTGAAGAAGGGTTTGGGGGGAGGGGCAGGAATAGACAATAGGTGGGGATGGAACTTAGAGATAAAAACAGACAAAGGACTCAGTCAAGGTCAGTCTGCGGCAATCAACAGATGCTAATGGGGACTATTTGTAGCTGACAATGGCTTGTTCGTGGTAGCAGCTCTTGTGATGACAAAGTCTGGTGTGCACAGGTTGGGGTAAAGACATGGGATACTCAGGCCTAAAATTATTGACCTCAATATTGAGTTCTTAAGGCTATGGGGTCCCCAGGTGGTAAAACTGTGACAGATCTGCACCAAGCCTCAGCTCTGCTTTCAAACCAGCTCATCCTAGCCCTCAGCTCCCCAATATTTCAAACATCTATCCACCTACTCTTTAAATACTTTCAGTAATCTTGTGTGGGACTGAAGTCATATCCATTCAGGCTTAGACACCAGTAGAACTGTCCAAAAATCACTCAGAATCATGGTCATACAGCACAGAAACAGCTTTTGGTCTAACCCGTCCATGGTAAACATTTTACCAAGCTAAACTAGCCCCACCTGTCTGCTCCTGGCCCACATCCCTCCAAATCTTTTCTGTTCATGTACTTATCCAAATTTCTTTTTAACGTTGTAATTGTGCTCACATCCATCATTTCCTCAGGAAGTTCATTCCATATGCGAAACACCCTCTGTGTAAAATACTTGCACCTCATGTCTTTTTTTAAATCTCTCTCCTCTCACCTTAAAGATGTGCCCTCTTGTCTTGAAATCCTTCATCATAGGGAACATGTAACTACCATTTATTCTATCTATACCCCTCATTATCTTATAAACTTGTATAAGGTCGCCTCTCAACCTCCGATGTTCCAAGAAAAAAGTCCCAGCCTTTCTTTATAATTCAAACTTTCCATACCCAGCAACATCCTGGTTAAATTTTTCTGAAACCTCTCCAGTTTGATAATATCCTTCCTGTAACTGGGCAATCAGAACTGGGCACAATGTTCCAGATGAGGCCTCACCAAGGTCCTGTATAACCTCAACATGACTTCCTATCCTCGAAGGACTGAGCAATGAAAGCAAATGTGCCCTTGAAAAACTGTGTTCAGGAGAGCTTTTGCTGAAGATTAAATGTTTCTGTAGGCTGGGAGAGGTTTGCTGAAGATTATGAACCAAAGGTTATGAGAGAAGAGAATTTGCTACTGGCCTTTGGAAGTCAGGCTAAACAATAGTCTCTCCTCCAGAAAGGAACTCAAACCAAGCAGCTTTTCTCACCATCGAAACCTACAGTTATCTCCGGTCTCGGTCTAACTATAAACTAAAGGGCATTTTAATTAACTGAGCAGCTTTGATATTTAAATGAAACAGTCAGTCGAGGTCTGTGACATGTCAGTCTTGTAGCAATTACCCTTTCACCATTCCCTTGCAGAGGAATATGATTTATGGATCAAGATGTTCACAGAGAAACTCTCGATTCGCACTTCTGAAAAGGTCATTTGTATCTTTTTTGTGGTCGAATATTTTGACAATTTAATGTGTAGTTATCCAGCAGGTGCTGAACTGGACTGCACAAATTTCATACCCTGCATGTGAGGCAACTGGTAAAGGGTTGAGATCATGTTTAAAAACATTAATTTGATTTTAATTATCCCCAGGCAGTAATTGTCCTTCATTCCTATTTTTGTCTTTTAAGCCTCGACTCAAGTGTCGCTAGTTATTCGACACTGGAGTGAAGGCAGTGTCCTAGGGCTTGAAGAGACATAGAGTCATAGAGATGTACAGCATGGAAACAGACCCTTTGGTACAACTCGTCCATACTGACCAGATATCCCAACCCAATCTAGTCACATTTGCCAGCATATGGCCCATATCCCTCTAAACCCTTCCTATTCATATACCCATCCAGATGCCTTTTAAATATTTTACTTGCCACCACCACTTTCTCTGGCAGCTTATTCCATTACACATGTCCTTCTGCTTGAAAACATTACCCTGTTAAATCTTTCCCCGCTCATCTTAAACCTATGCTTTATAGTTTTGGACTCCCCTACTCTGGGGAAAAGACCATGGCTATTCATCATTTCATGCCCCTCGTGATTTGATGAACTTTGAAAAGGTCACCCCTCACCTCTGACACTTCAGAGAAAATAACTCTCCCTAGTGCTCAAACCCACCAACCCTGGCAACATACTTGTTAATCTTTTCTGAACCCTTTGAAGTTTCACAACATCTTTCCTATGGCAGGGTGCTGCTACACGGTGCTGAGGAAATGCTTGAAAGAGTGATACCAGGAATGAGGGAATTGAAATCTGTGGAGAGAAGCTGAGATTGTTCTCCCTAGAATGGGGGAAGTTAACAGGTGATATAGTGGGGAAGTGTTCAAATGTTGATGATAAGTTTTGGCAACATAAATATGGAGAAACTATTTGAACTGTCAAGATGATCAGTAACCAGGAAGGTGACAGAATTAAGGGAGTGTAAAATAATGAAGAAGAAGGGAACTTGGTTGGACACAGCAAGTTGTATTGTATGGAATGTGCTGCCTAAAATCCTGATGGAAATGGGTTCAAAATAGAGTTAATTCACATTTTAAAATAGTTGGATTGTTTCTTTGAGGACACTAGAATTGTGGATTGGATAGCTGAGGTTTAATGAGTTTCTCACTGCAACACTAGGCTGTCTCATGTTGTGCTTCTGAAGTACTAACCAAGAGAGCTGACTGAATTTGATGAGGGTGCAGAGTACACAGATAAACAGTAGTCCTCCATTCCCACCTTTCCCACTTCCCAACAAACTCAGAAAGTCTTGGAGCACTGCTTACAAAGTCGCTGAAGAAAGTTGAACACCAAGAGGTCAAAGCTGCCTGCTTGATTGTCATCCTACCAACCAGCTTCAACATGCACTCCCTCCACCACCAACACGCAGGAGCAACAGTGTGTACCATCTTTAACGTGCATTGCAGCAACCAACCAAGGCTGTATAGACAGCACCTTCCAAGCTTGTAACTTTTACCACAAGGTCAGCGGACAAGGGAACATCACCATCTCCAAGTTTCCTTTCAAGTCACTCATCAGTCTGACTTGGAACTAGATCAGCAATCCTTCAATGTCACTGAGTCAGAATCCTGGAACTCCCTCCCTCAGGGCATTATGGGAGTATTGGTATCAAATGGACAGCAGTGGTTCCAAAAGCAACTCACCACTGCCTTCTCAAGAGCAATTTGGAATGGGTAATAAGTACTGGCCTAGTTAGTGATGCCCATGTCAGATGAAAAAGTAAAAATACTTTTGCACTGAATTGAATTGAATTGAATTAGCGCTATTGTCACATGTACTCAATAAATACAGTGAAAGTTTATAAGTGGCCACTTACAGCACGATCTTAGGTACAAACGTACAATCCTTAGTTACAGAATAGAGAAATGAGGAAAAGCAAGTTACATGACAGTTTTACACAGTATTACCGTGGGTCAGGAAAATGGGAAGCAAAGTTAAAAAGACAAACATCACAGTCTCTCTCCAAAGGCTCTCCGCAGCAAACCAGTGCGCAGAGGAGTGGGGGGATCTCCATGTGGTTTTCTGCCAAGCTCCGTACTGGGCTGTTGGTCACTGGCGTTCCCTCTCCGGGCCGCTGGAATCTCCGCCAACCCCGCTTCGGAGGCTGGGACAGGGTGTCCGAGGCCGAGAGATGGGGGAGAAGGGAGGAGAGCGGGACTAGAGAGGAAAAAGAACAGGCAGAGTGGAGGAGCTGTGGCTGGAGTGTCCTACTCTGCTGCCATCTTTCTGGATACTGTAGTCACTGTTTCAAAGTAGAAAGTATATTATCATATTACAAATGGAGGCCATTTGGGCTATCATGAAAGATCCATCCAAATAATCCCCTTGTCCTTGTTTTCCCATTGCCCTTAAAATAATTCTTGGAGGAGTCTTTATCTGGTTCCCTATTTGAAAGTTCTTTTTGGTTCTGGTTCACTGTCCTTTCACCATCACAATGGTAGGTAAAAACAATGACTGCAGATGCTGAAACCAGATTCTAGATTAGAGTGGTGCTGGAAACGCACAGCAGTTCAGGCAGCATCCGAGGAGCAGGAAAATCGATGTTTCAGACAAAAGCCCTTCATCAGGAATAGAGGCACTCTGTCTCTATCCCTGATGAAGGGCTTTTGTCCGAAACGTCGATTTTCCTGCTCCTCGGATGCTGCCTGAACTGGTGTGCTTTTCCAGCACCACTCTAATCTACCATCACAATGATTGCTGAGCAGAAACAAAAACGGCTTTTTTGGAATGAGCAGTGACAACCAATTTGTACACAGCAAGTTCCCATGTGCAGGAGTGAGGTAATGATATCATTTTTCGATATCATTAGTCGAGGGACTAATAATCTGGCAGGACACTAGGGGAGAAACTGCTGGATTCTTCATTGCAATAGTGACCTGGGAAGGGGTTGAAACACATCAACCAAGAACAAGTCAGGTCAAGCATGGCAACTGCTAACCTGCAATTCTGCACAACAGTGTTCACAAGCGAACACACTCGGTGAAAGCTTGGGACCAATAGGTGCGATGTCAGGGAGAGAGGGAGATCTTCATGCCTGCCTGCCAGGCGTGTTGAAAACTGCCCAGCAGGAAACCAATCATTCTGTGGACAACAAGGCAGTTGTCTGGCTGACAATGAAACGCAAAGAACACAGAGGCACAACAAACTGCGATCTATTTGACTGCTGTCAGGAGTTATCTGCCTTCTGAGTACAAGAGGATCATTGACGAGACTGAGCGTTGAGGATGTGTCATCTAAGTTTTTGTAGGAGGTGGAGGAGGAGTACGGATTTATTCATTACCCTGCAGCCTTAAAGGTTAAACGGCTGGCTTTCAATCCCCTTTGTGTGAGAATCTTGCTGAGTCGCTGGTTGCTTCGTAGTTCGGAGGGGGGGAGGTTTGACTGACCTTTCTTAGCACGATGGTGTCTGCACCTCTCTCCACACAAACTGAACACACCCTGTAACTCCCACACCACTCCTTCCAAGACTGCTCAACCTCCTTGGTAAGAGAGACCAGACTGTGATTAACTCCAGTGGTTGTTATGGTGACGCTGAGGAGGCACAACGATTACAGAGGTTGCTGTGGTTACACGTGGGGGAGTTTGCAGGAGGTTGATGTCAGGTGTGTTACAGACCCTTCCCACTCCCTTGCCTGAGTGAAGATCCAGGTAGCCCTGATAGGAGGAGGGAGCCAGAAATGTGAACTCTTCATTGTCCCAATGAACAGTGTGACCTTTCATTTTCCCTTTTGCTTGTCTCCCTTAAGCTTTTTTCAATGACGTTTAGAGAGATTGTTTCTTGAGGGCTACATTGGTTTGGTGTCAGGTATATATTAGTGAGGAGGGTTGTCTTGTCCCTTGAGTCAGGTGTTTGAGTGTCAGGTCACATTTATCAAGCAATAGAGTGCAAAATGAGGCCACTCAGCCCATCACATCTGCTCCAGGTCTTCTGAAGAATGAAGCAACAGGCTCCATTCTCCTCATGTGGCTGTAGTTTTTACTCCTTTAAGTATTTATCCAAATGCTTTCGAAAGCTGCTGTTGGATCTGCTCCCACTACCCTGCCTGGCATCACATTTCAAATCCCAACCAAGCATTGCATAGGACAGTGATGCAGTAGCATTATCTCTGGGCAGTAATCCCACAGACCCAGGCTAGTGCTGATGGAGACTTGGTTTTGAATCTCACCACATCAGCTTAAACCCAATTAATAAATTTGCAATTGAAAGCTCCAAGAGCAAGGAATTATTCTGAACACTAGACATTTGTTAAACTTCAGCTGGAGTATTGGGTACAGCTCTGGGTGCCACATTATAGGAAAGAAGTGACTGCATTGGACAGAGTGTAAAAACAGTTTACAAGAATGATTCCAGGAATGTGAAACTTCAGTCATGAAGAGAGACAACACAAGCTCTATGGTACATTTCTGAACCCCATCTCCCTCTCCCTTTCCACCTTTAAGATGTACCTTAAGGTTTGCCTCTTTGACCCAGTTTTTGATTCCCCATTTTAAGATCCAGTTTCTGATAAAATGCTAAAGCAAGGACTCAAGCCCATAGTTTGACATAAATGTGTTGTGGCACCATATCTGAAAAGAGCAGGGGACGCCACTTTGATGTTCTGACGGATATTTCTAACTCTCAGTCAACATTGCAAATGGCAAACAACCTTGTTATCTTCACGTGGGAGTTTGTGGGATCTTGCTGTCAATATGTTTGCTACATTACAGCACTAATTACCTTTCAACAGTAGCCCATTGGTGATAAAATGCTTTAGCATATCTAGTGGTCATGAAAGGCGATATGTATAAACGTGATTTATGTTTTGTTTAAACGGTTTAGTAAAGTTGTGGCAGAGTAGGACGCCATTCAGTCCATCATGTCTGCACCAGCTAGGGAAGTGAAACCAGCCACCGATTCTAATCCTCACTTTCCAGATCTTAATCTGTCGCTTTGTAGATTATAGTATTCCAGGTGCAGAATCTTTTAAACCCTTGAGGGTTTCAGCCTACACTGCCATTAATATCAATTGTTGTTTGATAAAGCACAAATGAAGCGTCTTGGAATATTTAATTACAGTAACAGTGCTATATCAATGTAAATTGCTGAATGTGTATGGGCAGTTTATTGTTGAACATCCAATTGCCCTGTAGCTGTCAAAAGATGGTAAGGGCGGTGAAGAGGATCATGGGTAGGAGGGTGAGAGCGTTCTCCATTTTAGTTGGCCCCATGTGGGTGCCTATGGGGTACCAGATTGAGCACCCTGTGTTAGGAATGGTCACCGAGCAAGGAGCCTTCATTTGGGGGAATCGGGGCCCAAGTGTTCAGGGAGCCCCAGCTCAGCAAGATGTGAGAGAATATGAAATGTGTTATAAATAACTGGCCAAATTCCCATCAGCACCCCTTGGACAAACTGTCTTCTCCTTCTTTTAAAACTTGAGTCAATTCAGTTGAACAATATTGAATAGCTTAACTTTTGGCACTGCTTTAGCCTGGAATATTAACAGTCCCAGTGACTCTTTGAAGTGTTTTCCTGAGCTCTGTGTTATCGGGGAAAGAACCAAACTTTGCCAAGCCCAGATGGTTCCAATTTAGAGTTGGCAATGCTGAGGTGAAGCTTTGGTTGATTGGATACAGGGAGTAAGGATAGCCACAAGAGACAGGGTTTCCCTCGCAGATCACCCTGTGATTTCTGTTGTAATGTGGGCCCCATGCTGTTGTGTGAACAGCAGCAAGCTTTGCTGTTCATAACTATACACCAAGGATGGTAAGAGAGGATATCCTGTCTGGAAGCCTACGAACCTATGCAAGCTCCTTGTGATCACATGTCATTAGCTCCTTGCACACATGTCTGTAATAATACTTAAAAGTTCAGTTTCACAAAACTACAAGAGGTCATTCAGCCCATTGTGCCTGTCCCAGCTCTCCTTCATAACTGCCTTTCCCATACCCTTGCTTATTGTTTCTGTTCAACTAATCATCGAATGCCCTCTTGAATACCTCAGCACCTCCACTACTCTGCCAGGTAATGGATTCCATACACTAACTGCTCACCGAATGAAAAAGTTATTTCTCACATCACACTCATTTTGAAAATCACTTTAAACCTGTGACCTCTCGAACTTGATCCTTTCATGACCAGGACTTTCTCCCTATCCACTCTATCCAGCTCACTCATGAGTTTGAAAACCTGTATCAGATCTCCTCTCAGTCTTCTCCTGTCCAAGCACAACAGGCCAAACCTCTCCATCCTATCCCCATAATAGATGTTTCTCATCCTGGAACCATTCTTGTAAACATCTTCAGTACTGTCTCTAATATTATCAAAATTGTAGCATCCAGAATAAGTTGCAATACACCAGCTAATGTCTTACAAGTGTCTTATAACATGTCCTTGCTCTTATACTCCCTGTCTCTCTACAATGTATGGCATGTGAGCACATTGCTAACTCACATAAGAGGGAGCTTTATTCGGAATAGAAACAGTGCCTTCGGTCCAACCCGTCCAGCCGACCAGATATCCTGAATAATTCTAGTCCCATTTGCAACATTTGGTCCATTTCCTTCTAAACTCTTCCTATTCATATGCCCATCTAGATGTCTTTTAAATATTGCAACTGTACTAGCCTCCACCACTTCCTCTGGCAGCTCATTCCAGCTACACACCACCCTCTGTGTGAAAACATTGCCCCTTAGGTCCTTTTTAGATCTTTCCCCTCTTACCCTAAACCCTATGCCCTTTAGTTTTGGATTCTCCTACCCTGGGGAAAAAAAATCCTTGTCTGTTTGCCCTATCCATGCCCCTCTTGATTTTATAAACCCCTATAAAGGTTACCTCTCAGCCTCTGACACTCCAGGCACGGTGGTACAGTGGTTAGCACTGCTGCCTCACAGCGCCAGAGACCCGGGTTCAATTCCTGCCTCAGGTCTGTGTGGAGTTTGCACGTTCTCCCCGTGTCTGCGTGGGTTTTCTCCGGGTGCTCCGGTTTCCTCCCACAGTCCAAAGATGTGCAGGTTAGGTGAATTGGCCATGCTAAATTGCCTGTAGTGTTAGGTAAGGGGTAAATGTAGGGGTATGGGTGGGTTGCGCTTCAGCGGGTCGGTGTGGACTTGTTGGGCCGAGGGCCTGTTTCCACACTGTAATCTAACCTAATCTAAATCCAGGGTATATAGCCCCAGTCTATTCAGCCTCTCCTATAGCTAAAACCCTCCAACCCTGACAACATCCTTTTAAATCTTTTCTGAACCCTTTCAAGTTTCAAAATAATCTTCCTATCGCAGGGAGACCAAAATTGCACGCAGAATTCCAAAAGTGGCCTAACCATTGTGCTGTAGAGCTGCAACTTGACCTCCCAACTCCTATACTCAATGCTCTGACCAGTAAATGCAAGCATACCAAATGTCTTCTTCACTATCCTATCTACCTGCGATTGCACTTTTCAGGAACTGTGAACCTGCACCCCAAGGTCTCTTGATTGCTACATCACTGGAGAAAGCCATTTGAACTATCCAACCTGTGCTGGCTATTTTAAGGTCTGGTCCCTGCCCTTTTCCCAGAATCAGGCACATTCTTTTCCAGTCAAATATTTATTGAATTCCTGCTGAAAAACCCACACTGAATCTGTTGCCATCATCATTTCAGACAAGTCCTCAACAAATTGCTGCATAAAAATAATGTTCCTTATCTCCCCTCTGGTTCTTGTACCAATAATTTTCAATCCATGATCTCTGGTTACTGACTGAGATTTGTTTTTTCCCCTATTTGCTCTATAACCCATACAAACTTGACAATTTTGAATTAAAATATTGTGATACTTGTTATATCTTCCAATGCAGTTCTTGAGTGTTTTCAAGGATCCAGACAATTGAAGCAGTTATTTGTCACCGCGTTGGGAATAGTGATTAGATGAACACCATAATCTACTTAACTAATCACTTTCTCTTCTGCCTCATCTCTCTTTGGGCTCCTTGTTAACATCTGCTACCCTGGAGGTTCACTGTCCTCTTCAGAGGCTGATGTGCCCATTGTTAGTACAGAAGGAGGGCTACCCTGGACAGAGCTGTTCAACTGGGGTCCCCCAGATGCATGCAATTCCCATGCAATTATCTGAAGAAGAGCAGAGCAGTCTCCATAACGGTCTGGGCATTATCTACCCTTCAACATCACTAAAACTGGCCAATAACACATCGCTGCTTGTGGGAGTTAGCTGTGAGTAAATTGGTTGCCACATTTTGTCCATTGCAACAATGGTTGCACTTGGAAAATGACTTGGTTGTAAACACTTTGTTTCCCATAGTACCCTCATGTTATCCCAATGTACAATTTGAATTTATATCTTACATTTTGTTTTCAGAAGGGAAGGTACTTAACTTTAGTTTCATTTTTAGAGGTTTTATGAGCTTGATGCTAAGACATTTGGAAGCATGCTTTACACATGCATTTATGGTGGGGCTGTACAATGCTTGAGATGAAGAAATATTGGTTAGGGCATTGGAAAGAAATTGAGAAACAACAATATGAGACAGGGGTTCAGTGACACATGGACATAGGAAGTGTGTGTGTGTTGCATTGTGCTAACTGACTGCTAACTGAAGTGGGGAGTATTCCATCATAATGCTTGCACATTCCTTATAGATGGACAGGCTTTAGAGAATCAGGAGATGAGTAACTCGCTGTAGGATTCCTAGCCTCTCACCTGCTCATGTAGCCACAATATTTATCTGGACAAAAAGAGTAGTGTGAGTTTGAATCCTTTTCTGGGATTTGTGTGAAATCATTCCTACATTTATGTCGAGTGTAACACATTTCAGATAAATGTTTTGTTCATTGTGTGTTTAAAACCGCCCTGACAGATTTTTGTGATGTTCAGTAACTGCCCCCACAGTAAGAAAAAAATGTCAGGATCGATCAAGCCAGGTTTCACTCTGGGATGTAAGATTGGAAGATGTAAGAACAGAGGTAGGCCATTCAGCCCATTTAGTGAAATGATGGCTGATCTGATAATCCTCAGTTTCATTTTCCTGCCTTTTACTCTGCAACCATTTTCTTGCCCTTTTTTCCCTCAGTAATCTTTGGTTGACTTGCATTAATATCAGCTCAAATTATAACAACACAAAAGGTACTATAGAAATGCAGGTCTGAGGTTCTTTGGTTGTGGGATCTTGCTGTGCTGGAAATGGCTGCCCGTGTTGCCCCAGTGACAACAGTGGATACATTCCAGGAGTGTTCTTTTTTTGAAATGATCTATG
Organism: Chiloscyllium plagiosum; assembly: GCF_004010195.1. NCBI lineage: Eukaryota > Metazoa > Chordata > Chondrichthyes > Orectolobiformes > Hemiscylliidae > Chiloscyllium > Chiloscyllium plagiosum. The sequence continues at coordinate 61,591,063 of NC_057722.1, forward strand.
CGTGATGTATTTTTGGCTCAATTCAGAGAGCTGTGATAAGATGCTATTAATAAAGCCAAGTCTGTCTTAAACGTCTTGTTCATTGTGTCTTTTGTTTGCAGGACGGCAGTGAGCTGAGAACCCAATGAATGTATGTCACAATGATGATGACAGATCAGATTCCCTTGGAGCTGCCACCTTTACTCAATGGGGAGCTCCCCATGATGCCTCACTTGGTGAATGGGGATGGGTCGCAACAGGTGAGTCATATGATTGTTTGGGGAGGACAGCAGGGAATTAGTGTCAGTTTAGCTGAGCTCAGGGAGCATGGGCACATATGGCCATCAGCTGTGACCACCCTTTATCACAATCTTTTGCCCTTAAAATGTTGCGTCTGGAACCAGGATTGTTCACTTTCAGCTGAGATGGAGCCTGTGGGTCTGGAGTCACATGTAGGTCAAACCGAGTAAAGATGGACATGAGGAGGTGGTGTCATCATGGTAATGTCACTGGATTAGTAATCTCAACGATGCTGTATGGACAAAGTGTTGAATCCACAACAGCAGTTGCTGAATTCAAATTGAATTAATAAACCTGGAATTGAAAGCTAGTCATCACAGTAGCCATGAAACAATCATTGTTTGTTGGATGAGGCCATCTGGTTCATCAATATCCTCGTGGAGAAGGAAGACTGCCCATCTGACTGTGTCTGTCCTTCATGTGACTCCAGACCCACAGCAATGCTGTTGATTCTTCACTATTCTAATAGTCCAGCGAGTCACTCAGTTCAATTGTAATTAGGAATGGCCAACAAATGTTGGCCCTGTCAGTTGGCACCCACATCCTGCAAAATAGAAAGAAAAAAAGTATTTGAGGTTGCAGTTTCAAGTCCCCCCCCCGAAGGACATGAGCACCAAGACTTAAAGCTGACACTGCCAGTGAGTTCTGAGCGAGTGTTGCACTGTCAGATTTGTTGTCAAAGGATGCTCAACTGCGCCCTTGCCTGCACTCTCTGGTGGACATAAAATATTCCATGACATTATTTCAAAGAAGAGCAGAGATCTTCTCCTTTGTGCTGCAGGCCTTGATCAACACGCCATCTGGTTGTTTATCTCATTGGTCTGTCTGGGATCTTGCCATGCACAAATTTGTATTTTGCTGCATTGCATCAGTGATGAAAGTGTTACTTTACCAATTATAAAGGGCAGTGGGTTTGGTGATGCGGCTTGCATTTATATATCTGTTCATACATGTAAACATCCGAAGGTAATAGACGAATGTAGACTTTTATGCCTTTTGCCTTCAAGATCTTAATAGAAGTTTGTCTGATGCCCCATCTCGCTTTCTGATAGCTTGTCCAACAAACCTTTCCACGGAGCTTTGATATAGAATTCAACAGTGCAGTGTTTTAGGTAGATAGAGAAATGTATGAACAGGAGCAGGACAAGGCTTCCCATGCGGTACTGAGGGATTGTTACATTGTCAGAGTTGCCAGTCATTGCTTGAGACATTAGACAAAGGCTTCTGTCTGCCCTACTGAGTGGATTGGCAAGATATCAGAGTGACTGGAATAGGGACTCAGGAATACCTCCCACTGATCTATCCAATTTGTATCCCTCAATCAATGCATCACCAATACTGATTATTGTAAAAGCCTATCTGATTCACCAATATTTTTTGTGAAGGAAATCTGCCATCCTTACTCGGTCTGGTCTACATGTGACTCCAGACCTACAGCAATGTGGTTATCTCTTAACTGTCCTCTGAAATAACCAAGTATTCAGTTCAAGAGCAAATAGGAATGGACAACACATACTAACCTTGTCGGTGATGCCTACATCCTGTGAAAGCATTTTGACAAAGAATTAACCATAAAAAAGGTTTATCTGGCCATTATGACATTACTGTTTGTGGGTGTCTGGTGTGTATAAATTGACCACTATGTTTACTGTAGTAGAAGAGTGATTACACTTCTGTAAAGGGCTTTATTGACTTAAAATGTCCTGGTAACATCCTGAGGATGTGAACGGTGCTTTATAAATGGAGGTTTTTGTTTGTCTGTTCTCTTTTGTTAGAGGGAGGGAGAGGGAGGGTGGAAGAACAAGGTTTGATGAGGGAGAGAGAGGGAGGAATGCACACTGAGGAATGCCACAAGCTGCCAGAGCTCCAAATTGTTTCAAGCAATGATCTAGTGGTGCTGGTATTTCCCAGTGTTGCTTGCAGCACTGATCCGCAGATATTTGCCACAGGGATCCTGAACTGTTTCAATGTCAAGTTAGTGTCTCGGCAGACATGCAGTAACTCCTCACCTCCTGCCTGTGTGCTTGCTGTGTGCTTGTGAAACTGGTTTCCAAACGTCTTTGCCAGAACATCTGGCTGTGTCTGTTGGAACTTTGATCTTTTTGCTTAGAATACTGAGTGACATTTCAGTCCAGGGGACAGCGGGAGGAGCGTGGTGACATGCTTATTCATTTCAATCATTGCAAAGCTGTTATGGGGGCTGGGGTGAGGGGTGTGTTGGGAAACCAGACTCTTCCACTCGCTGGTGTTATATCGTGGCTCACTAATCATCGCAGGCAAAGCCTCTCACTGAGCTCGACTTCCTCAAGAGAGGTATTGAATTCACCAGAGCTCCTTGTTTACTGTTCACATACACATTAACACTTCCTCCCCCGCCCTCATGAGGAATAGAGCTCCTTCCCATGGATTGCTGGAGCAGGTTGAGCATCATGTAGACTTCTCATAGAATCCTTACAATGCAGATACAGACCATTCAGCCCTTGATCCTCTGGAGTGCATCTCACCAAAACTCACCCCACCCCGTATTTCCCATGGTTGATTCACCTAGACTGCACATCCCTGGGTAATTCAGCACTGACAATCCACTTCACCTGCATATCTTTGGACTGTGGGAGGGAACTGGAACACCCTGGTTTAAACTCACGCAGACATGGGGAGAATGTGCAAACTCCACACAGACAGTCACCTGAGGCTGGAATTGAACCTGGGGTCATTAGTGATGTAAGGCAGCAGTGCAAACCACTTTTTGACATTGGTGTCCACTCTGACTCCCTGCATCCAGTGAGGTTCTTGGTGCCCACACTGAGGGAGCGCTGCATGGTTGGAGGTATCCACTTCAAAAAAAGACGTCACTTGTCCACACCCAAATGGGTTTGAAAAATTTCACAGCCCTTATTTCAAAGCAGAGATGGGGTGGGGACAGTGGCTGTTCTCCCAAGACTCCTGTCAATGTTTAAATGCTCATCAGACACAGCTGATCTGTTCCGTTAAAGTTTATGGAGCTTGCTGTGTTCATTAGCTGCTGTGTTTCCGATGTTATAACAGGGATGATACTTAAGATAAGTAGTTCATTGTCTATAGAGTACTTCAGGAGAAAGTGAGGTCTGCAGATGCTGGAGATCAGAGCTGAAAATGTGTTGCTGGAAGAGCGCAGCAGGTCAGGCAGCATCCAGGGAACAGGAGAATCGACGTTTCGGGCATAAGCCCTTCTTCAGGAATGAGGAAAGTTTGTCCAGCAGGCTAAGATAAAAGGTAGGGAGGAGGGACTTGGGGGAGGGGCGTCGGAAATGTGATAGGTGGAAAGAGGTCAAGGTGAGGGTGATAGGTCAGACTGGGGTGGGGGCGGAGAGGTCAGGAAGAAGATTGCAGGTTAGGGAGGCAGTGCAGAATTCGATGGATTTGACTGAGACAGGGTGGGGGGAGGGGAAATGAGGAAACTGGTGAAATCCGAGTTCATCCCTTGTGGTTGGAGGGTTCCTAGGCGGAAGATGAGGTACTTCAGTGCAACCTGAACTTATAAAGGGTGCGACAGAAATGCAAGTTATAGAGTCATAGAGATGTACAGCACAGAAACAGACCCTTCAGTCCAACTTGTCCATGTTGATCAGATATCTTAAATTAATCTAGTCCTATTTGCCAACACTTGGCCCATATCCCTCTAAACTCTTCCTATTCATATACCCATCCAGATGTTTTTTAACTGTTGCACTTGTACCAGCCTCTACCATCTCCTCTGGCAGCTCATTCCATGCACATACCACCCACTGTGTGAAAATGTTGCACCTTAGGTCCCTTTTATATCTTTCCCCACTCACCCAAACCTATGCCCTCTAGTTCTGGACTTCCCCACCCCAGGGAAAAGACCTTGTCCATTTATCCTGTCCACGCCCCTCATGATCCTATAAACCTCTGTATGGTTAACCGTCAGTCTCCCACGTTCCAGGGAAAACAGCCCCAGACTATTCAGCCACTCTTTATAGCTCAAACCCTCCGAACCTGGCCTCCTGGGTCAGCTGTGAATTACTCTTAGACATACTCCAATGACCAGAAATACTTGAACTCAAACAGCAAAGCCTATGGCTGTGCAGATTCACTGCTGTCTCAGACACGTTTGCTTCCCTGACAAAACTACAGGAAGGTCCCCCATATCTGAGACAGTTCACATGGTCTTTTGTGTATAGATTTGTGTTGGTCTGACTACCACCACTAAAACTAAATAACTTGTTTTAATTTTCAACTTAATGTTAACAACGTACCTCTGACTGCATCGACTTTTGACTGGGTTAGTGTTCCATAGGTAGCTGACACCTCAACAAATATTAATGCATGAACTTAGATCATGAGTATTAATAGCCATTCAACTGCAAGAGGCATTACATTCAAGCCTGATTGAAGATTGAGGCTAAGGGATCTCTTACATTTATCGGAGCGGTGGAGAGGAGGAGAGCCTCCATTTAGATTCCAATCCAAGGCCGAGGACCTCCAACTGTGCCTCATTCCCTTGGTACTGCATTACAATTGTCAACCTGGATTTTCTGGTCAAACCTCTGGAAGGGTCTTGTACCCAAAGACCTGGAACCCTGAGGCCCGAATGCAGAGCAGTGAGCTGGTAGAATTTGATGCCGTATCAAAACGAGGGCCTGTCTGTCCTTGCCAAAGAACATCAAAAAAATCCCATGGCATTGTTTTGAAGAACTGTGAAGGAGTTTGCTAATTTTACTTTCACCAACACCGTTAAAGCAGATAACTGTGGTCATTATCGCATTGCTGTTTGAGGGAGCTTGCGATGTGGAAATCAGCAGCTGTGTTTCCTGCATTGTATCAATGTATTCCACGTTTCAAAAAAAGTATTTAATGGGCTGGAAAGCAGTTTGGAGGTTATGGAGGGGTGGCATGGTGGCTCAGAGATTGGCACGGCGGCCTCACAGTGCTGTGGACCCGGGTTCGACTCCAGCCTCAGGTGACTGCCTGTGTGGAGTTTGCACATTTTCCCCGTGTCTGTCTGGGTACTCCGATTTCCTCCTGCAGTCCAAAGATGTGCAAATTAGGTGGATTGGCCATGCTAAATTCCCACAGTGTTCAGGGATGTGTAAGTTAGGTGGATTTTCTCATGGAAAGGCATGGTTACTGGGATGGGGTTGGGGAGAATCTGGGTCGGATGCTCTTCGGAGGGTTGGTGTGGACTCGATGGGCCAAATAGCCAGCTTCCCCAATGTAGTGATTCTATGAAAGGTGATATATAAATGCAAGTCTCTCTTAGCCTCTTTTTCTGTATTTTATTTTTCTCAAGAAGACCCCAGTTATGTGAGCTCTGTGGTCAGCAGGAAAGCCTCACTGCAAGACCCCCCCCCATCACATCAGGCAGTCACTAACAAGCAGGCCAAGTTGACAAGGATTAAATTCCTGTAACGACGACCGACTGAAAACATGATGAGTTTTCCCACAGCGAGATGGTGATACACTGGGTCTGCCAGGCTAGTCATTGGTGGGTGCTAATTTGAGAACCCCACAGTGGCTGCAGACATGGAAAGTTCTTCTGTCAGTGGCTGTGCACCTCAGGGAGCTGTTTGGACTGATGCAATACATTATGGTTCTGGGTTTTACTCACTGTCACTGTGTTTTACATCAGAGGGCAGAGAACTAGCTTTGAGAGATCACACAGCCCAAGAGGTTCAAGGGAAGAGTTATTTGCTTTCTATGACCTGCAGGCCCTGTTACTGCTGTTGTTCAAATATAACTTCCGAATAGCATTCTCACACAGATCTTATTCTGCTTTCGACATCTCTTTTCAATATTTACGTTTAAGTACGCAGAAGGTTAAACAACAGAATCATACTTGCCCCATCTAGGAAAGTAACAGAATGTGGTTAGATATAGAGCAAAGCTGCCTCTACATTATCTCCATCAAATGCTCTCAGGACAGGGATACTTTGGGGTTAGATAGTGAAGCTTCCTCTGCTGTTTGGAAACTAAATTAAAGCTCTCTTGACTCGAAATACTAAGTGAGTATTTTGCATCAGTGTTTACTGTAGAGAAGGATTTGGAAGCTAGACAATGTGTGGAAATAAATAGCAACATCTTGGAAAATGTCCATATGACAGAGGAGGAGGTGGTGGACTTCTTAAAATGCTTAAAGATGGATAAATCCCCAGGATCAGATCAGGTATACCCTTGAACTCTGTGGGAAGCTAGGAAAGTGATTGCTGGGCCACTTGCTAAGATATTTATCTCATTGATAGTCACAGGTGAGGTGCTGGAAGACTGGAGAATGGCTAATGTGGTGCCACTGTTTAAGAAAAGTGGTAAGGAGAAGCCAGCAAGCTAGAGACCAGTGATCCTGACCTCAGTGGTGGGCAAGTTGTTGGAGGAGACCCTGAGGGACGAGATTTACATGTATTTGGAAAGGCAAAGAATGATTAGGGATAGTCAACATGGCTTTGTACGTTGGAAATCATGTCTTACTAACAATTCTGTTTTTTGAAGAAGTAAAGAAGAGAATTTATGAAGACAGAACAGTGGACGTGATCTGGGTTCCACATGGTAGACTGATTAGCAAGTTTAGATCACATGGAATACAGGGAGAACTAAATGTTTGGATACAGAACTGGCTTGAATGCAGGCAGTCAATCAATGTAACATTTTGTAAATTCCGATTTTGGAAATAGAACCAGTCTGACTCAAGATTGGGATACAGACAGACTCTAATCTCACAAGATATCACCTTTTCTTAATAAAACCTTCCTATCTCGAGAATGTGACTTAAAAGAAGTTCTGGGATTTCCATATTAATGAACCAAAATCTGCAACCCATTCTAAAAGATGAAAGACTGAACAGTAATCTAGGTTTGTTCAATATATTGTTTCAGTTGCACGACACTTTTACTATAAATTGTGGGTCTTATGGTCCTGCTCCATAACTACCTGATGAAGGAGCAGTGCTCCGAAAGCTAGCACTTCCAATTAAACCTGTTGGACTATAACCTGGTGTTGTGTGATTTTTAACTTTGAAGTTAGAGGGGGTTTGTTTTTCAGACTGGAGGCCTGTGACCAGTGGTGCACCACAAAGATCGGTGCTGGGTCCACTGCTTTTTATCATTTATGTAAATGATTTGGATGTGAACATAGGAGGTACAGTTAGTAAGTTTGCAGACGCTATCAAATTTGGAAGTGTAGTGGACAGCAAAGAAGGTTACCTCTGAGAATGATGGGATCTTGAAGAGATGTGCCGATGGACCAAGGAGTGGCAGATGGAGTTTAATGTAGATAAATGTGAGGTGCTGCATTTTGGAAAGGTAAATTCAGGCAGAACTTACACACCTTAATGGTAAGGTCCTGGGAAGTGCTGCTGAACAAAGAGACCTTGGAGTGCAGGTTTATAGTTGCTTGAAAGTAGAGTTGCAGGTACACAGGAGAGTGAAGAAGGCATTTGGTATGCTTTCCTTTATTGGTCAGTGCATTGAGTACAGGAGTTAGGAGGTCATGTTGCAGCTGTACAGGACATTGGTTAAGCCATATTTGGAATACTGTGTTCAGTTCTCGTCTCCCTGCTGTAGGAAAGATGCTATGCAACTTGAAAGGGTTCAGAAAAGATTTACAAGGATGTTGCTGGGGTTGGAGGGTGTGAGCTATAGGGAGAAGCTGAGTAGGCTGGAACTATTTTCCCTGGCGGGTCAGAGGCTAAGAAGTGACTGTATAGAAGTTTGTAAAATTGTGAGGGACATAGATAGAGTGAATAGCCAAGTCTTTTCCCCAGGGTAGCAGGATCCAAAACCGGACAGCATAGGCTTAAGGTGTGAAGAGGGATCTAAGTGGCAACTTTTTCACCCAAAGGAATGAGCTGCCAGAGGAAGTCGTGGAGGCTGGTACAATTTCAACATTTAAAAGGCATCTGGATGGGTATATGAATAGAAAGGGATTAGGGAGAGATGGGCCAAATGCTAGCAAATGGGACTGGATTAATTTAGGGTATCTGGTCAGCATGGACAAGTTGGACCGAAGGGTCTGTTTCCGTGCTATACATCTCGATGACTGTATGAGTCCTGAGGGACATAGATAAGGTGAAAAGCAAGAGTATTTTCCCGAGGGTGGGGGAGTCCAAAACTAAAGGACATATTTTTAAGGTGAGAGGAGAAAGTTTTAAAAGGGACATGAGGGGCAACGTTTTTGTGCACAGAGTGTGTGGAATGAACTGCCAGAGGAAGTGGTGGATGCAGGTACAGTTTCAACATTTAAAAGACATTTGGACAGGTACATGAATAGGAGAGGTTTAGAGGGATATGGGCCAAATGCAGGCAAGTGGGGATTAGTCTAGTTTCGGAACATTGTCAACATGGACTTGTTGGACCAAAGGGTCTGTTTCCGTGCTGTATTTTAGTATGGCTCTTTTCAGTTGATCGTAAAGTTACCTGTACACTATCACCATCAAACATTCCCTGGATACATACAGCATGGGGCTAGATACATAGTAATGCTCCATGTACACTGACCTCAACAATCACTCCCCAGACAGGAACAGCATCACCTTATATACAGAGTAAAGCTATCTCTACCCTATCTCTCTCAAACATTCCCAGGATTGCATGGTGTGACATACACAGTAAATCTCTCTCTACATTGTCCCCAGCAAACACCCCCAGGACAGATACAGTGTGAGCAAGATACAGAGTAAAGCTTGAAGAGTGTTTGATTAAATTGTGGTGGGGAAAGCATTGAGACATTTGACCTCAATGCAATGTCTAAATGAACAGAACATTGTATGGAGTAGTGTAGAGGGAATGAGAGAGAGTATCACTAGGCTAAAGGCCTGAGAATGAGATAATTTAGAGTGTTACTATGGCAACAGGAAAGGGAGCGGTAACTGCTGATTTTTCAGGAGTATGTCTCAGCAGTTATGTTATTAATGTCTAATACGATTGTACCTCTTATTCAGTCTCTATGGCTGAACAAGACCCAAATTATTCTGTACTACTTATTTTTGGTGTTACATTAGGTCATTATGTCTAGCTTCTAGGCAACAACTCTTTCACCAGCAAAGCAAAATAGGGATCCACTAGATTTTATTTACATAACTGAAGAGTTTTTTTCAACAAAACCTAGCATTGGAGCTAAACTTTTAGAGATTTGTGGCATTTTTATTATGAATTAACATAGCTGTTGAGATTGGGAAGTTATATATTTGACTGCAAGGCTAAAGCCTAACGCCTGGTGATGAAACTACGACTCCCAGCATGCCTTACAAAGCATCCAGACAACTTACCATGGCAACTAACAGTCTCTACAACAATGACATGATGTGAGTCAGGTTGCCAAGTAACTAATGGAACCAAAGCAGCCAAAGGTCACAGAAGCAAAAAAAGCATCTTGGCATTAGATGATGAGGTTGGAATATTCGGGTTGCCACTTATCCTCCAGGATTGTGCTGCTGTTTCCTTGGGCAGAACTGTGAGGAAATCTTGGAGAAAATAATCATCTGGGACCTTAAGTATTGGGGTTTCAACCTTGTACTCCAATTGAAAACATTCATTCATGATAGTGTCAGCGAGAATAACAAATACATTTATTTCCCACCTTTAAACATAGTGACATGTTCAAAGTGCTTTATAATATAGAGACAGGGTTTAATCAATATGCAGATAAGCTTCTGATGTTTGTTGTGATGTAACTGTGACCTCAGTAGTCATGTGAGAGAGACTCTGCTAGAAGGTTGGAAACTAAAGCATCTCCAGGATGAGATTCCTGCTGACAGATCTGATTGTATAGACTTTGCGAAGAATTTCTTTTTAAAGAAACACCTTGTGGTCAGACCTGAATCTGTCTGAAGAGCAGATGAATCCATAAACTACATGACAGTGTTATCAACAAAATTTGACACCCAGAAGCATGTGGAGATGTTAATGCAGGTGACCAAAAGCTTTGAGAAAGTCAAGGGAGGGAAGATGGGGAATTATAGACTTAGCGACCCACACATCTGTTGTTGGAAATTCCTGGAGTCTATAATTAAGCTGAACACCTTGTGAATTTCTAGCTGATCAGAGAGAGAGACATGGTGGGTCATGCATGGTGAATCTGATTGAAATTAGACCTCGGAACAGAAGCAGTACTTCAGTATATTGAGTTTGCTCCACCATTCAATGAAATCATAGAACATAGAACAATATAGCGCAGAACAAGCCGTTTGGCCCTCAATGTTGCGCCGACATCAGATTATCAGATCATGGCTGATCTGATAATCCTCGCCTCCTCTTTCTTGTCTTTTCACTAAAATAATTCCATAGAGACCTGTATCCTGTCACCCAGTCGCCCTGCATTTAAATACACAGAATACTTGACATAAATCTGATTTCCTCAGAGTTAGCTCTCAAAAGGAGCAGAACCTCTGATCCTCCTATTTATATCTGTCAGCCAGGGCTCCCTGTTTGGTCAGAACAATGGCCCCAGTCAGGGAACTCATATTCTATTAGTTCCACTTGGCTGACCTCATTAGAGTTACTACATTCCCCATAACCCTTAATTCCCTTACTGATTAAAAAATCTGTCTATCTCAGCCTTGAATATATTTAATGACCCAGCCTCTATCGCCGTCTGTGTATAAGAATTCCGCAGATTCACTATTCTGTGAGAGAAGAAATTACTCTTTCCTAGCTGATGACCACTTACTCTGAGATGTTGCCCTATGGTCCTTGACTCTCCCAGAACAGGAAACGACCCTTCTGCACTTCACCTGAGAAGCCCCTAGAAGTCTTGTTTCAATAAGGTTCCCCTCATTCTGCTGAACCCCGAAGAGTACAAGCCCAATGAATTCAACTTCACCTCATAAGAAAATCCCTCCATAGGTGGAATCAACCTAATGAACCTTTTCTGGGCTCTATTCAATGTCAGCATAAGAAATAATAGGTAAAAGGATGAAGTCAGTTCACAGTATATCAGGTGTAGCCTTCTAGAGAACAATAGAATGTCAAGGTTATTATTGATATGGATTTCAAGAAAGCATTTGATGAGGTCTCCAAGAGACTGTTCTTTACAATTGAAGGTAATTGAACTGACAGTAAATTATTGGCCTAGAGGGGAAATTAATTGAGTGGCAAGGGACAGAGAGTCAGCATAATAGGCAGATACTGTAATTGGCAGGATGTTTTTCAAGATGTCCCACAGGATCTGTGTTGGGGCCTCACAGTGTTCATCAACTACATTGGTGGTGTACATTGAAATTTAGTGATGATGAAAATTTAGGTGGCATGGTACTGTAGTGAAGGTGGAAATATAAAAGTACAGAGGAATATTAATAGATTAAATCAATAGACAAAACTGTGGCAAATAAGGTAATAAAACTGGACCAAATAAAAAGTAGAGGAGAATAAATGATTAAAAGCTCAAAATAGTGCAGATCCAAAGAACATTGAGGTAGCTAAGTTAGTATTAACACATTGAAGGGGAAGCACAATAAACTGATGAAGGAGAAAAGGATAGAAGAATATGCTGATGGCATGAGATGAAGGGGGCTGCTTGAAGCCCCAGGTGGAGTAGGATGGAGCAAATGGCCTGTTTCTCTGCTGTAAATCCTGTGGCCAAAATCAGAAGTCTTCACTCCACCTGACAAAGGAGCACCACTCCGAACACTTGTGATTTCAAATAGACCTGTCGCACTATAACCTGATGTCATGTGACTTCTGACTTTGTTCCCCCCCTCCAGTGCAACATCGGCACCTCCACATCATGTAAACCCTGTGGAATTTGATGTGAAGTGTCCTTCTCCTGTATACTTGCTTCTTCTTTGCAGAGACACCGCACTCACAACTTCAATAACAACAACAAAAATTTCCATTTCCTTTGACTTGGTAAACATGTTCAAAGATGATTCACAGAGGCACTTAAGAAAAAAGAAATGCAACTTAAGGAAACATTAGCACAAATGCTTGGTCAAAAAGTTAGGTTTTAAGGACCATCTTAAAAGAGGAAAGATTAGTTGGGAGGGCAAGAGGTGCAGAGAGAGTGTTCAAGAGCTTGTGGCCATGGCAACTGAAGGCAGGGCCATTGATGGATGGATTCAAATCAGAGATGCTCAAGTGGCTAGAATTGGAGGAATGTACTGACCTTGGAGGGTTATGGGGGGGAGTGGAGGAAGTTACAGCAATAAGGCAAAGGTGACAATGGAGATTTAAAATCGAAATTTTAGTTAAACTTGAAGCTAAGCTAGGTCAGCAAACACAGAGTTGATGGTAGGTGAATGGCACTTTCTTTGAACTGAGACGTGAGCGGTGAGCCAGAGAGCTCCATTTCATGGTGAGGAGAGGATATGAGAGGCCAATCAAGAGTGTGTTGGTATAATCAAGTCTCAAGATATTAAAGGTATGCATGTTTCCGACAGTGACTACAATAAACAGTTCTTAATTGGCTGTCAAGCCACATGAGAATATTGTGCATGTGAAACTGTGACGTTAATTAGTTTTTCTGAGTTTTTGATGAATGTTTAAGCAACAGATCTGTCGAAACAGGTGAGTGGTCATTGTGACTTTATGGAAGGAGATGATGGCGTAATAGGATTGTCGGTAGTCTAGTAATTCAAGAAGCCAGTTAGTGTTCTGGAGACATGGATTTGAATTGTGCCATAGCATTCTAGAATTGAAAATTTAACGATGACTGTGAAACCACTGTCAATTATCATAAAAATCCATCTGGTTTATTAATCTCCTTTAGGGAAGGAAATCAGCCATCCTTACCTAGTCTGGCCAATATGTGACTCCAGACTTTCAGCAATATAGTTGACTCTCAACTGACTTGAAATGGCCTAACGAGCCATTGCATCCAAAAGTAACTAGGGATTGGCAATAACTACACACCCAGCCAATGCTGCCCACATCCCATGAGTGAATAAAATGGTTAAAACTTAAAGTCTTGGTGACAGGACTGTTTTATTGCAGGTCCTCACCTCAATATCAAATCTGATTGAATGCTTCTCAGCTTGCCGTCTGATTGATGGATGGAGTTGGTGGCTGAGGAGTGAAGCTGGTGGTGGGAACCAGAAACACTGACCTTAGATCTCTTGGTATTTAGTTGATGGAAATCCCTGCTCATCCAGGGCTGGATGTCAATTAATCGGTCTGACAATTTACAGAGCACAGAGGGTTGTAGAAAGATGGTGAGATGAAGCCTGAAGTTGGCAGTGTATGCTGACATAAATGCATACTGTTTCTGGATGATATTGTTGAGGGCAGCATGCCAATCGAGTTGTGCGGAGTGTCACTTAGAGAGAACATTAGGGGACACCAGAGGGAACCAGGAGGGAGTGAGATGAGAAACCAACTCGCTGACTATGATCAGATGGATACGAATGGCATTGAATCCCCCTCCGTTCGACAAGTGAACTGAAGTTACCTCTCCATAAATAATGAGCAGACAGCAGCTGGTTGTTGCCCTGGCAACCAAACGTTATTAGACATTTGGCATTGTCAGCCTTTACAGAATGGACATTTAGCTCGTTGACTTTACATGTGGGAGAAAGTTCACACGAGGTAGAATGTTCAATTAAGTTTTTTTCTGCAATGTATGAGGGTTAAATTGCTCTGGTCCCACTCACTGATTGTCTGCGCTGCTGATTAGCATCTTCTGAGACCCGAGAGTTATTGCCAGCGAGATATCGAGACTTGGGGTGGCATCCCAAACAAACTCCATTTGACTTTCCCACCAGCATTCAGACTCTCTTATAATTTTGCTCAACTTCAAAATGTTCCAAAGCACTTTGAAATGAATGAAGCACTCGTGTTTTGAAGCTCACTCCCTATTATGATCCAGTACTTTTAACATCCCGTCTGTTATATTTGCAACTATTTGCATTGTATTTATATTTGGGGGTAGGGGGCAATGGCTTAGGAGTAATGTCACTGCATTAAACTGTCCATATCCCCAGGCTAATGTTCCAGGGATTGGTGAATTGGAATGGGCGGATGGTGAAATTTGAATTCAATTAAAATTAGAATTAAAAACTAGCCTTGTGGTGACCTTGTAATAACTGTTGTTGTTTGTCATAAGAACCCATTTGCTTCGCTAATTTCCTTTAGGGAAGGAAGTCAGCCATCCTTACGTATATGACCCTTGACACACTCAAAGTGGTTGACTCTTAACTACCTTCTGGACGATTAGGAGCAATAAACGTTGATCTAGCCAGAGATGCCCACATCCCATAATGTATTTAAAAGTCTTATATATATAATCACTTTGCATTCTTTCACTGAACTCACACCCCTGTAATGAGAGCTTGCTGTGCACAAATTGGCTGCTTTATTTTCCCCTATTCAACCATTCCTTGAAAGTAAGTCCCTTCATTTCAGGAATCATTCCAGGCTAACTTCTGCAATGCATGTTCATCCCTCCTTAGGTAAGGAGGTCAAAGCTGTGCACGCTACTCCAAGTGTGATCACACTAAAGCGCCATGTATTAGTAGCCTGAGTTCCCTAGTTATATCCCCATTCTTTTGCATTAAATGCCAATAATCCATTTTCTTTTCTGATCATTTGCTGTACCCGTATGCTATCATTTTGTGATTCATGTACCAAGTCACCCAGATCCCTCTATATTAGTGTTCTAGAATCTCTCGCATTTTAAGTTAAATGCTGCTTTTCTATTCTTCATGACAATCTAACATTTTCACACATTACAAACCATTTGCTAACATTTTGACCATTCACTTAACCTTATGTATATTCCCCTTCACAACTGGCTTTTCTACTGATGTGTGTATTGTCAGCTAATTTGGCTACAATGTAGTTATTACTTTCTTTGGCCTCAAAAATCATGTTTTCACTCAACATGTAGACTGTTAATCCAACCAACAGCTCCCATACTTGCATTAGTCATCAGCCTTAAATTTTCACCCAACAAATGGACGTTTTACTTGCCAATACCTTACAGCTGCACTTAAGAGATCAAGGAGACGATATGAGCTATGGTCTGAAGGTGTGCAGGGCTTTGCATCAGATGTCAATGGGATTTCAAAATACTAACCACCCACACACTTGTTTTTGTAGGGAATTTTCAAAGCTGCAAGGTCAACCTACGCACCGACATCTACAGTATATTGTAAATAATTGAGGCCCCAGCTCTGATCCCTGTAGCATTCCATTAGTTATGATTAGTCAAGCTGAAAATTATCTGTACATCCCTTCTCTCTGTTTTCTGTTTGTGATCCAATCTTCTATCCATTGTTCATATATTAACCCAACACCATGAAGTCTTACCTTGATCCTGGTCCATATTTAATAGTCAACAAAAATCTAAAAACAAATTCTCTGATCACTATTGCATTTCTATTTGTGGGAACTTGCCATTCATAAAATAACTTCCATTTTGCCTACATCATTGGCTGTAGAGCACCTTGAGTTGTCCTGATGTCACAAAAGATACTGTAATAAAACAAATTGTTTATTTCTCATCCAAACCATGAAGGTGAAAATATTTTCTTCCAAATGAATGAATGCCCACTTAGAGAAGATCATAAAGAAGAAATATGGGAGATTGTTTCATGTTTACAAAGATATAAAAGCCTCTTGCAATGAAAGCTGTCTTGACTCTGCCTTTAATTTCTATAGCACTTTTCATCATCTCAGAATATCCCAATTCAGTTGGCTTATGGTAACTGGGAATGAGGGCCAAGTAGATCTCATTGACCATGAGATTGTTGATTGGGGTTGTTAGCCTGGGCCAATCAGTGGGCCCCAGCTGATGGGTATAAACAAGAGATTCTCCACGTGTGAATAAAGGGAGACTTGGTGAAGTGATACCGGCCTCTGTGGAGTTATAAAAAAAAGAAAAAAAAAGAAAAAATAAACAAGAGATTAACCAACTGCTTCTCATAAGAGACTGGAACGGAAGTCATACCCTTGATCTGTAAAGGCTCCCCGGCATAGGTTCTCAGTCCAGCCAAGGTCTTGCGCAAAAAAAAAACAGGATTGTCAAAAAAAACCCAAGAAATTCAGAGTGTCTCCTTTTTCTAGGGACAGGCTCTGAGCTGGCTGGTCAGAGCCCATGTACTCTGCACATGGAAATAAAGGGTGACTTGTTGAGGGAATACTGGCCACTGAGCAGTTATTTCAGGAATGGGAGAGGATCTTACTGTCAGTCT
Organism: Chiloscyllium plagiosum; assembly: GCF_004010195.1. Taxonomy (NCBI): domain Eukaryota; kingdom Metazoa; phylum Chordata; class Chondrichthyes; order Orectolobiformes; family Hemiscylliidae; genus Chiloscyllium; species Chiloscyllium plagiosum. Next base: position 61,607,456 of record NC_057722.1, read on the forward strand.
TTCTTGCTACTAGATTAGAGGATCTTGTAACATATTGGATGTAAGGTGTTCTTAAGCTTAAAGGAGCTACCTGGTAAGCCATGAATTTAGCCTCAGATTTGAGATCCCAGTCCGAAGTACTGTCCTGCTCAGTAGGCTAAAGGTTGAGTTGCCACATTTGGAGACAATGATAACTTTCACTATCTATGACCACTTGCATCGAGAGGAGACTTCCAAGATATGGAAAACAGCTATGAGATTATAACCAGACCATCTATTTGGTTATGTTATTTGTGGGGCAAGAGTTGGCTTATGACACCATGGAAACCTCCTCTGCCTGTTTTCCTCACTCCGATGTCTGTCATGATGCAGCCATTTGAACAAAGTAACTTGACAGTCTGTACCTCAGAGTGTTAATGTTGAAGTTGAGTGACTGGTTGGATTCAGATATGCGTAAAGTTGGTGGGTCTGCAAGTTTATCTCATGCTGTGTATGATCAATTTCAATTAAAATCGCAACAAATGTTATTGTTTGCTACTTTTGCATGTTGATTGCCGTGGTCCAGTTAGTAGACTTGAGTTCAGTAACAGCATGGAGTTTCTAAAATAGCTGAGTTGTATTTTTTTTCTTGTGTTTACTGATAAATATCTGGGCACCGACCACACATCAGCAATTGGTTAATGAAAAAATGCATAGGCTCATTCATGAAGCATTTGCAAAATGGGTGGCAGTGTCACCCAGTTGGAGAACTTGCGTGATTGCAGTTGGCAGCTTCCACAGAACAAGCCAAGTCTGAATCACATGATGCATTGGAACAGCAGCCCCTCCAGTTTTTATGCAGACGCAATACCCACACCTTCTTAAAGTGTACCACAACAAGCTGGTGTTGACCATGAAACCATTGGATTGTAATAAAAAAACCCAGCTGATTTATTATTGTTCTTTCTGTGAGAAAACCAGCCATCCTTACTCTGCTCTGAGCTGCTATGTGACGGTAGTCACCCACCAACTGCTCTCTGGCTTGTGCTGTCATGTCAATCAGTCGTAGCGAACACTGTGTGGACTGCAGCATAGAGTCATAGAGATGTATCGCATGGAAACAGACCCTTCGGTCCAACCTGTCCATGCCGACCAGATATCCCAACCCAATCTAGTCCCACCTGCCAACACCTGGTCCATATCCCTCCAAACCCTTCCTATTCATATACCCATCCAGATGCCATTTAAATGTTGCAATTGTACTAGCCTCCACCACTTCCTCTGGCAGCTCATTCCATACACTTACCACCCTCTGCGTGAAAAAGTTGCCCCTTAGGTCTCTTTTATATCTTTCCCCTCTCACGTTAAACCTATTCCCTCTAGTTCTGGACTCCCTGACCCCAGGGAAAAGACTTTGTCTATTTACCTTATTCATACCTCTCATAATTTTGTAAATCTCTATAAGGTCACCCCTCAGCCTCTGATGCACCAGGGAAAACAGCCCTAGCCTATCCAACCTCTCCCTATAGCTCAAATTCTCCGACCCTGGTAACATCCTTGTAAATATTTTCTGAACCTTTTCAGGTTTCACAACGTCTTTCCAATAGGAAGGAGACCAGAATTGCATGCAATATTCCAACAGTGGCCTAACCAATGTCATATACAGCCATAACATGACCTCCCAACTCCTGTACTCAATACTCTGACCAATAAAGGAAAGCATACCAAACGCCTTCTTCACAATCCTATCTACCTGCGACTCCACTTTCAAGGAGCCATGAACTTGTACTCCAAAGTCTCTTTGTTCAGCAACACTCCCTAGGACCTTACCATTATGCGTATGAGTCCTGCTAAGATTTGCTTTCCCAAAATGCAGCACCTCACATTTATCTAAATTAAACTCCATCTGCCACTTCTCAGCCCATTGGCCCATCTGATCAAGATCTCGTTGTAATCTGAAGTAACCCTATTCGCTGTCCACTACACCTCCAATTTTGGTGTCATCAGCAAACATACTAACTGTACCTCTTATGCTCATATCAGTTCAAGAAAGATGGCTCACCGTTACCTTCCCAAGGGAAACTGAGAATGCGTGACAAATGCTGTCTTTGCATGCAGCCACACGTCCCAAAGAATGAGTAACAGTTTCCACCATCACAATGTGTCTTGAGAAATCTGGATAGTTGTGCTTCCATTGCCCCTGTGGCATCCCGACGTGTGATTACTGGATAGTGATTCGAGTGAGGAGTCCTCAGCAGTTTCCTCCTCTCTCAATGGGCTGAAGAGGGGGTCAGGCAAGGCAAGTGCCAAGTACTGAGTCCCACTGTGAAGGCACAGAGCTCCGTGGACTGAAATCCAGTAGCTCTGCAGTCTTCGATTCTATCGTTTCAGTTTCAAGCACTCAGTCATAGTCTTTTGAGATATGAAGAGATTTTCTTCTTGTCCTTGGTGCTGCAGCTAACTCTTGTGTCTTTGTTGCAGGTTATTTTAGTTCAGGTTAATCCGGGAGAAACCTTCACCATAAGAGCAGAAGATGGATCTCTGCAGTGTATCCAAGGTAGGACAATAACCTGTGCAGGGGCAGGACTGTTGGGTGTGTTAGACAGATTGTATATTCATGTTGTACACTGCCCATCCATCCAAACAGCGACCTCTGTAACACTACTTAAAACAAGTGTTGATTTGGTTAGATTATTACAGATTTGATATTGGGGCACTCGCTTGTGATGAAGAGCAGGAATCCTGGCTGATGTTATTCCTTAACTCCAGGTTGTTCTGTAATCTCATTGCAGACTGTCCTGCTTTGTATCTGCAAAACCAGGCTCACACTCTGTCATGGATAGACAATGCCATGTGGGGATCAGCTGATATTGTAATATCTGGAACATTATGAAGGCTGAATTCTAGTTTGGCTGAAATGAATGAGTGATATTAATTATATTATGCTTTGTAACAATTCACCAAGAAACTAATTATAGCAAGTCAGTGACACATCTTCCCAATGCCAGAGCATGAAAACACTGAGCCATTCAAAGTTATTTTGCCTGTGAATAAACAACACATTTGAATCACCCCAAACTTCTCCGAAAGTGTTAGATCTTAATTTTTGTGGCTTTGACAAATTTACAGCCTTTAATTATTATGTTTGTGATTATGGAAACCCAATCCAGCTTCACGGTGATGGTTAGAGTGAGTCACAGCCATAAGTATGTTCTATTTTGAGTGATTTCAGTCAGGTGTCAAGCTGTTGCATGGATCATAGCTGGCCAGCTGTACTGATGGGGCCATCCTTTGTGACTGAACATATCTCAAATTTCCTATGTTCCAGCTGAAAGTCCCTTTCTGGCATTGTGCTAGAACAACAATCTGCCCTGCCTTTACATTACTAACTGAAAGGGAGGAGGTCATTCAGCCCTTCCTGCAAGACAATCATATCAAGACTACGCACGGCACCTCAACAGTACTTACCTGTCGTAAATGACATTGGTTAGGCCACTGTTGGAATATTGCAAGAAGTTCTGGTCTCCTTCCTATCAGAAAGATGTTGTGAAACTTGAAAGGGTTCAGAAAAGATTTACAAGGATGTTGCCAGGGTTGGAGGATTTGAGCTATAGGGAGAGGCTGAACAGACTGGGGCTGTTTTCCCTGGAGTGTCGGAGGCTGAGGGGTGACCTTAAAGAGGTTTACAAAATTATGAGGGGCATGGATAGGGTAAATAGGCAAAGTCTTTTCCCTGGGGTCGAGGAGTCCAGAACTAGAGGGAATAGGTTTAGGGTGACAGGGGAAAGATATAAAAGAGACCTAAGGGGCAACATACCCTAAGGGGTATGGAATGAGCTGCCAGAGGAAGTGGTGGAGGCTGGTACAATTGCAACATTTAAGAGGCATTTAGATGGGTATATGAATAGGAAGGGTTTGGAGGGATATGGGCCGGGTGCTGGCAGGTGGGACAGATAGGGTTGGGATACCTGGTTGGCATGAACGAGTTAGACCGAAGGGTCTGTTTCCATGCTGTACATCTCTACGACTCTATGACTCTATAACTCTACATCCTTCCATGCCCTTGGCCAACAAAGATCTCAGACTTTAAAGTTCCAATTGACTCCCAATGTCTGTCTACAGAGAGAGTTCCAGGTTTCCACTACCTTTGGTTTGAAAAGATGCATTGTAATTTCCTTCCTAAACCTGAAGCTTGTTTTTCTCCCCTTGTCTGAGACTCTGCTGACTAAAGAACACAGCTTTGATTTTTTATTGTCATATGTACCTCGATACAATGCAAAGTTTTGTTTTGTGTGCAGTACAGGCAGATCATAACATCTCCCCAACTTCCCCAACTCCGACTGAGTTGCTGTAGCAAAATACCATTTCACAGACATGTTATCCAGGACGAAGGTCAGTAACATAGAGGATCCAAAGGTTTTTTCCATCACACAGCTGACTGGGAGTCTCTCCCCTCTTAGCGCCCACCATTAGTGTGTGTTGCAAGTATTTGCACATTGATACTTAACCTGTTTGGCTATACTATACTGCATCTTTCTTGGCCCTCAAGTCCTGGCGAGTGCATCAAATCTCGAACGTATGATCCAGAGGCTAGGACACTGCACCATAAGGCCTCCCAGATAACTGTTCAAACCTAAGACCACAAAATAAAGAGGAACTTTTCCCACTGGCAGGTGGTGTGTAATCAGTAGACACAGTTTCAGTTTCATTAAGAGCTTTGGCAAAGGGATGAGGAGGGAGATGAATTTTGTTAATCAACACAGCAGATGTGATCCAGGAAACACAGACTGACAAAACCGTGGAAGTGGACTGAGTGGTAAATTTCCAAAGGAAAATTGGAAAAATACTTGAAAAAGCAAAATGGAAATTGTGGAGCAAGAGAGTGCAACTTATTGGTTAGCTCTTGCAAAGAGCTGGCCCAGGGGTGTTGGATTGAATGGCCTCTTCCTGTGCGGTGTCATTTTGAAAATGCTAAATTATCAAAGGATGTCTGAAATAAAAACAGAAAATGCTGGAGAAGCTCAGCAGGTATGGCAACATCTGTTGAGAGAGAAACAGAGCTAATGTTTTGAGTCTTCAGAACCAGTCATATCAAACTCAAAATGTTAATTCTTTCTCTCTCTCGACAGATGCTGTCAGATGTACTAAATTTCTTCAGCACATCCTCCCTGATTTCTTCAGATTTTCAGTATCCGCAGTATTTTGCTTTTATTTGAAAGGGTATCTGATCTGCTGCTTGCATTCAGTTGCTGCTACTGTTTGTTTGTTTGGGGATTGGTGTAGCTCAGTTGGCTGGATGGTTGATTTGCAAAGCAGTGTGATGTCAACAGAATAGGTTCACTTCCCATCACTGGTTCAGGTTAACATGATGGAATCTTCTTCTTAATTTCATCCATTGTCTGAGGTATGGTGACCCTCAGGTTAAATCACTACCAGTTGTTTCTCTCCAGTGAGAGAGAGCTGCCCTGTGATTTGTAAGACCATGGTGACCTGACTGTTTGGTAATTGGTGTTTAGTTTCTCCTACATAACCTGGCTGTTTAAAAGATTCTGAGCCTGTCTGAGTAACTGTTAAGAATCCTTATGTAAAAGCTTCCTACTAATGTGCAGCTGTCATTTGTCTCCAGACCTCTTTACTTTATTAAGGAGGTGGTCCATTGCACGATAACAACAATTGCATTTCTACAGCACCTTTAACAGTGTAAATCATCCACAGGTGCATCACCATACAAAACACAGGAACAGGTGACCGAAAGATAGGTCAAAATGGGAAGCTTTTGAAGAGATTCGTAAAGCAGGAGTGAGACAGTGAGGTTTAACGCTGGAATTCCAGAGATTAGGCCCCAGGCAGCTGAGGTCATGACCTCTGATGGTAGAGCAATTCAGAATGAGGATTTTCAAACAACCAACAATTGGAGGCGCGCAGAGATCTCAGAGTGTTGTGGGGCTACAGGAGATTACCAAAATAAGGAGCAGCAAGACCATGAAGGGATAACTGAACTGATTGAAGTGTTGTCATTTAAGAGGCAGTTCAGATCAGCAAGCGCAGGATGTGAATGTGACTTGATGAGAGCTAGGCTAGGGGAAGGGGGATTCTGAATGAGTCGAATTCTGTCAGAACGACAGGGGGTGGTCAGCCAGTATCACATTGGTCAGTTGGCATTGTTTCCACAGCAGATAGGTCAAACGAGATGGGGGAGGAGATGGGCGGTAGTCAAATTAGGGGGACGAGTGGATCTTTGGGAAGTGCTTTTTTGGAACACTGTATCTCCGAAGACTGACTGCTATTGGAGAAGGGACAGAAGGAAGCAGCTGAGATGGAATGTCAGGTATGAGGATCAGTTTAAGAATATTGTATGTGGTTTTGTTAAAGAAACGTGTGTGAAAGGAGGCTGAGGGGTGAACTTATAGAGGTATATAAAATCATGAAGGGCATAAATAGGGTGAATAGCCAAGATCTTTTCCCCGGGGTGGGGGAGTCCAAAACTAGAGGGCATAGGTTTAAGGTGAGAGGGGAAAGATTTTAAAGGAACCTGAGGGGCAACGTTTTCACGCAGAAGATGTTTTGTGTACGGAACAAGCTGCCAGAGGAAGTGATGGAGGCTGATACAATTATGACATTAAGAGACATTCAGACAGGTACATGGATAGGAAAGATTTAGAGAGATATGGGTCTTTTGCACCGGGACTAGTTCAGTTTAGAAAACTTGGTCAGAACGCACAAGTTGGACGAAAGGGCCTGTTTCCATGCTGTATGACTCTAAGTCAAGTATTAGTAAGGATCTGAGAGGTCGTAAAATCTTGGTTGAGGTGTACAGATGGAGGTTCCCTCTCATGAGAATGTTTGGAGCGTAGAATACGTGAATCAATCCTTACCCTTATCCTCTTGAACCCAGCCCTCCCTTCCCCCAGGGTGACCATTATCGTCATGAACAATCCCTGACATAAACTATTAGAACTGTTTGAAAAGGCAGCTGTGCCATCCAGTCACCATTCGACTGGCATGTGTTCAGGTCAGACTCTGGGAATCTGACCCACTGAGGTTGCTAAATCAGGATCCCTTATCCCAGTGACAGACTCCCAGGCTCTGGTCTCCCAGCCTGCCGCCAGGATAAGGAAACTGGGCTTTGTAGTCTGAAATTCTCCGAACCCAAAATAAAACCACCACTCTATAGAAACAGCTTGTGATAGGAGAGTGAATGTATTTGAACTGGTTGTACAAACATTGTTGAGGCACGGGCTTTTTTAAAATTCATTAATGGGATGAGAGCTTCTCTAGTTAAGCCAGCATTTATTGCCTGTTCCTAATTGCCCAGAGGGCGGTTAAAAGGCACCCACATTGCTGTGGGTCTGGAATCACATATAGGCCAGACCAGGTAACCTTTCCTGAACAACGTTAGTAAACCAGATGGATATTTTCCTTGACAATTGACAGTGGATTCATGGACATCATTAGACCTTAATTCCAGATTTTTCTTGAATTCAAATTCCACCATCTGCTATGGAGGGATTCAAACCCAGGTCCCCAGAACATTACCTGGGTCTCTGGATTAATAGTCCAGCGAAAATACCACAAGGCCGTCACTTAGTTTAAATTAAGGTTGCCTTTTTCTCCCTTATTCCCTCATGGGATATGGACATTGATGGTTAGGCAAGCACTTATTGCCCAAACCTCATTATTCTCTTGATGAGGGTGTCTTCAAAGTCTGAACTGGTGTCAAATAAAGCTGTGTGTTAGTCCCACGCTATTTATGATGTGCCTGGTCATTCCCTTGAGCAAAGATCACCTGTCCTGTGAGTATTAAATACCACCTGAGTGGAAAACGCATTGATTCAGTCAACTGTGCTGAACCCGATTAAATGGACAGGAACTACTGTATGGGGATGATTTCAGAGTCATTGCCTATTTTGTATTTCTATACCGTTCATGTCAGTCACTCTAAATTCCACATCCTCACCCCTCCCCAGGTAAGGACTTTGTCCTGAATTCCTGATTGAATTTATTAGCGACTGTCTGCTGTCTGATACAGGAAACATCTTCTAGCCGATCGGGAACAGAATCCCAGCCTATATTTAGCATCGCCTTCTCGTACTGTTTCCCTGATAGAATGATTCTGTGGTACTCATGGATGTATAAAGCTGCTGCCATCAGTGCACTTCCCCTTGGTTGGGCCTACCTCACAGTGCCAGGGACCCGGGTTTGATTCCCGGCTTGGTCAACTGTGCGTGTGTGTGTAGTTTGCACATTCTCTGCGTGGGTTTCCTCCGAGAGCTCTGGTTTCCTCCCACAATCCAAAGATGTGCAGGTTGGGTGAATTGGTCATGATGAATTGCCCATAGTGCATTAATCACGGACAAATATAGGGAAGGGGAATGGGTCTGGGTGGATTACTTTTCGGAGGGTCGGTGTGGACTTGTTGGGCCGAATGGCCTGTTTCCAAATTATAGGGAGTTTAATCTAAGTGCTACAATGGGAGAGGATCAACCACTAGCGAGGAGTCTTAAGAAGAGGCTCTTCCTTAACAAGGGTTTGTTTTATTGCATGTTAACAATTAGGTAAGTGGTACATCCAGAGCTGTTGTCCTTGTTTTCCGCCCCCCAGGACTTCAGATTGGATGGAGGTTAATGCAGTGTTCAACATTAACCCTTTTAGTACCTGCTTCTCGTCCAACAGCTTCCAGCTTCAGATGTCCACCCAGTGAATGATGCTCAAATGGGAACTGGACCGTCACCCTTCCTGATTTTTCTGCACGTTCTGACATTCCAGCCAACGGTCACTGGGTAGGGATTGTGAGGAGGACCAATGAGGAATGTCCAGATGAGTTGAATTACCAAGAGGGACAAATTCATCCGGCTGAATTATACTTCAGGACGATGTCAGGAAGAGAGGCTGCAGGAGAAAGAGTTGCAGCAAATAAAATAGGCAGACCGTTGCCAAGTTCAGTCCGAACAATCTCATAAAGGCCGAGGCCACAAAGCAGTGATCCAGGTAGAATTGCTGACTGGACAATCTGGATCCTGTGCTGAGAACCTGGTTGCTAAGAATCTGCATTTTTTTGCCAGGTTCCTCTCTAAATCCCCTGATGTTACCTTGCTGCCTGATGGGTGCTCTTTTGAAATGATGAATGAGCAGAGACTTGTCTTCCGGGCCAAGACATCTTGCACTCTCTTTCTCTCTCTCTTTTTGTTTGTTTCTCTCTCTCTCTCTCTCTCTCTGTCTCTCTTCCCTCTGCTGTTGATAACATGGGCAGTGCAGACATATTCCCAATCTATTGGGACACGTACAGACAATCCCTTAACATGGCAATGGTTTACTTACATCCCAAGGTCAGCATTACTGCAGAATCCAGTGCCAAACAGAAAGAATTCACAAAGAAGAGAACTGTGATTTTGCACTACCCTGTTCAACCTCAGGAAGTCCCAAACTGCTTCATAATCAGTGAAGTACTTTATGCAGTATTGTCACAATTGTAGTATAGAACATAGAACATTACAACACGGGAATGGCCCTTCAACCCACCATGTCTGTGTTGACCGTGATGCCATTCTAAACTGATCCCGTCTGCCTGCACATGGTCTGTATCCCTGTATTCCTTGTCTGTTCATATATCTGTCTAAGTGCCTCTGAAACATTGTTAATATATCTACCTTTCCAGGCAAAGTGTTCCAGGGGCACCTGCCATCCTGTGGAAAAAAGCTTCCCTAACACACCTCCATTAAACTTTTCCCCTCTTTCCTCAAACCGATGCCTGCTGATATTTGACATTATAGCGAGGACGGCACCCAATTTGTCCACAGCAAGGTCCCATAAGCAGCCAAGAGAAATGCCTGGGAATAGGGTACTGAGTTGGGTGATCATCCACGATCATATTCAATAGCAGAGCAGGCTTGAGGGGGGTCAAATGGTGTCCTACAGCTCCTGTTCTCTATATGTTTCTCTGAGTTAACCACATCATTTTTATATTTAAATGTTGAGGGTTGAGGAATAAATATTTTCTAGGGTATCAAGAGAACTCTCCAGTTCCTCTGCAAAACACTGCCTTGATGCATATCCTCGGTTTAACATCTCACCTGAAAGATAGCTGCCCCATCACAAGTCCCACACCGAGAGATTTGCTGTCAATGAACATACTACCTGCATTACATTAGAGCTGGAAAATAAGTCAAGTGGTGGAATTTATGGACTCAGTAAATCAGTGCTTCTCAAACTTTGTTCCACTGTGACACTATTTCAAAGCTTGAAAATTGTAATGAGACTTTGGTGAGAGCAGGGTCCTGGTAGAGTTGGAGGTATAGCTGTTTTAATTCATTCGGATGTCAACTTCCCTAAACATTTCATACACTTCAAGTGCACAGTACTGTAGTGTGTACATTCTCAAAATGGACAGCAAGAACTCACCAAGGCTCCTCGGACAGCACCTCCCAAACCCATGACTTCTACCATCTAAAAGGACAAGGGCAGCAGTTACATGGCCCCTCCATCACCTGCAAGCTCCCCTCCAAGCCACTCACCATTCAGACTTGCAAGTATATCACCGTTCCTTCATTGTCACTGGGTCAAAATCCTGGAACTCCCTCACCAATAGTATTGTGGGTCTACATACAGCACATGGTCTACAGCGGTTCAAGAAGTCAGCCCACCACCATCTTCTCAATGGTAACTAGGGACAGACAATAAATACTGACCTTGATGTCCACATCCCTTGAAAAGAATATGATATATTGGTTGAGTCTCCGAGTGGAATGCTGCACCATTGGAGATGGCATTTTATAGATGGGATGTTAAGCCAAAGAGGTTTTAGCAATTTGATTTGATTCTGTGAGAGTAAATAAAGATAAACTGCTTCATGTGACAGAAGTACGTGTAACCAGAGGACGCAGATTTAAGTTGATTGGTGATAAGAACTAGAAGTGACGTAGTAATATTTTTTCACATAGTGTGATGTGGTGAGGTGCATTCTACTTGACTGAGCAATGAGAGCAGTTTCAGTAATTGTATAAAGAGATTGGCCAAATAATTGAAGCGGGGACAGTCACACGGCTGTGGCATAAGAGCAGGGGAGTGCAAGTCCCTGACTATCTCAAAGAAATGGACTTGATGGATTGAATGGTTTCCTCCTATCCACCAGTGACTCTAGATATAGTTAAGGACTGTGATGTTGGAATCCCTGTATTGTACAAAACAGAGGAACATGCAACTTCACACACAGTAATGAGTAACTCCAAGCTCTTTTTTTGGTTGTTCTCTAGCCGTCCTGGTATTGCAGTTTCCTGAGTATTTCAGATTAGTTTGTAACCTTGAAATGTTTCCAACTATTTCCTTTCATAATCAGAAGGTTTCTGCTTTGATGTTCAAGTTTTGATTTTTTTTTTGGCGTGACTTGGGTTTGATGATCAGAAAGCTCCCTGCCTATGACGTTAACTCATACAGCGCAACATCTTTCAGAGAGGGCTTGCACCTGATGAAAAAATCCCCCTCCTCTTTCAGATGCACAGTCCCACCTCATCCCCAGCTTTCACCCTGTTCCGTGTAAGCAGTGTAAAGCAGAAAGAACGCACATTCTATCAGTGTACATCCTCGGTTAGAATCATTTTTATGAAGTGCAGTCACTGTTGTGAAACAGGGCAGTTAATCTGGGTACAGCAAGATCACAAAAGTGCCACCAGGTAATGACTGGATAATCTGTTTTCACTAACTTTGGTCAGAGGACCAATATTGGTTCAGGTTAGCTGTTTTTGATTTGAAATAATTCAACGGATTTTTATGCTGGGCTGAGAGTGTAAATGGGCCTCAGCTGTTTATGTCGCACTTCTGAGATTGCTTTTCCAGTAATGCAGCCCTGCCCTAGTTGGATTAGGTGAACCAGTTCAGATTGGTGCTGAAGTCTGTGAGACGGTTAGGGGTGGGGAGGTTTGGAGTGCAGCCCATAGCAGACAGGAGGAATATCGGTCAACATTCTGATTCCTGATTATTGTCTAGCAACTCTCGCCTAGCAGTGATCAGTGGAGCTAGAGTAGGTATAAGTAGCTGAGTTTCATCTGAGTTTAGTAGTCCATTATCCAGTCTTGGGCAGGACCTCACTTAACCATGGGCTCAAAAATAATCAAATTACCATATATTTACAGATGTTTTCTAATCAACCTGTTCAGAGATGTGATGACACACCTCTGGAGCAGATAGGCCTTGAACTTGGCTCCTCTGGCCCAGAAGAAGGGCCATTACCAGTGTACCACAGAACCCAGTGTGTATTGATAGATCCCCTTTAATGTTCCAAGGTGCTAATGAGACATCAAAGAACAGGAGGTATGAGAACAGGTGACCAAAAGCTTGGATGAAAGCCATGGGATTTTAAAAATATCTTAATAGAGGATACTGAGTCGGAGAGGTGTTGGAGAGAGAATTCCAGAGATTAGAATCCAGGGAACTGAAGGCACAGGTGCCAATGGTCAAATGCTTAAAATCATGGATGCTCAATAGGCCAGAATTGCAGGGGTGCAGGGTTGTCATAGGTTTGGAGGGCTGGGGAAGGTTACAGCGCTGAAGGACAATGACTAATGAGAACAAAGGAATTTAAAAATCTGAGGATTGCTGAACTGGGCGCCAGTGCAGATCAGAGAGAGCATAAGTGGGTTTGGATGCAGGCAGCAGGATTTTGCCACAGCTGATATTTCTGGTTCACTCTCTTCCCCCATTTCCCTCGGATCCATTGGAAGGTGTGCTTGCTGTCGGGTGACAGATCTGGATGAGGCCTTGCTGTGTTGCAGTTCCCCTCCCCCACTTCCCACAGGGGAATGCTCTGCCATCTGATGTTTGAGTTAATGATCGCAGGAACAGCATCAGATTGGCAAAAGAACTCCCTGAATTCAATGAAATATTTGATAGTGCACCGGAAAGCTCTAAAATGACTGGTATTAATCTTGCTGTAATTGTGCCATAATTGCAATCCTAAACAATGGTGAACATTTTCCACAATCTCCTTTTTAAAAAAAGTAACTTTTTGGCTGTCCTATTGGGTGTTTGCCTCTGCATTTCTGGTGACAGAATTCCGTTTGGATGCCCTTCCTCAATCTTATTTCTAGCCATCCTGGTACATTTTCCATCTTGTTTCCTTTAATTTGTCTTGCCTTTATCTCTGCACTGTCTGACTGTTTCTCTCATTCTCTGTCTAATCTCTCTCTTTGTCATGTCTTTGTCTATTTCTGTGTCTCTGTCTCTATCTCTCTCTCCAACACACTGGCTTTGTCTGTCTCTCTTCCCATTTGTCTGTCTCATTTTTCCTGTCTATGCACCTCTCTGCTTCTCTTCCTCACTCTATTCTCCGTCCCTTCTGTGTCCCCATCTATCTCTGTTTCTGAGATCTTCTGTCTCTCTCTTTGTTTGCTTCTATCTGTTACTCTTGTTTCTTGCTGTTTCTGTCTCTCTCTCTCAATTAGTGACTGTCTCTTGAGATGATCCTGAAATGGTTGGCCTAACATACGATGAATGGCTGAGGATGCTGGGATTGTATTCATTAGAGTTTAGAAGGTTGAGGGGAGATCTAATAGAAACTTACAAGTTAATGCATGGCTTAGAAAGGGTGGACGCTGGGAATTTGTTTCCTTCAGGTGGGGACCTGTGGACACAGCCTTAGAATTAGAGGGGGTCAGTTTAAAATGAAAATGAGGAGACATTTCTTCAGCCAGAGAGTGGTGGGCCAGTGGAATTCATTGCGATGGATCACAGTGGAGGCCAGGACATTAAATGTCTTCATGGCAGAGATTGATAAATTCTTAATCTCGTAAGGAATTAAGAGATATGGGGAGAGTGCGGGTAAGTGGCATTGAAATGCCCATCAGCCATGATTGAATGGCGGAGTGGACTTGATGGGCCGAATGACTTTACTCCCACGCCTATGTCTTATGATCCTCCTGTCTCCTTTTCTCTGTCTCATCCTGCCTCCTATCTTTGATTTTTCCATTATCTCCCTGTCTCTCATTCTGTCTGATGAGAGCTGTTATGCTTTCAGTTAACCAGTTATACTAGGTGCTAAGAAGATAAATTCTAGGTTTACCCTGCTCCGCCAACTGGGTTCTAGACTGTCCTGAATTGTGGTACAGTCAATTAAACACATTTGGAAATGTAATCACTGCTATAATGCAATTTGTACACAGCAAGCTCTCAAAAATTAAACAGCAATCTAGCAACGATCAGATGGTATTTTTAGTGATATTGGTTGGGGGGGATAAATGATGACCCGGACCTCAAGGAGAACATACCACCTCCTCTTGAAAATTATTGGCATGGGATTTTCTTCACATCTGCCTGTGAGGACAGACCGGACTACAGTTGAACATCTTGAGAGAAAGGTACCACTGCCAACAGTGTCAGTGTAGATAAATGATGGACTCAAGGCTCTGGAGTGGGATTTTGAAGTCAAAGCTTTCTGACTCGGAGGTGACCGTCACCCACTGAGAGGAAACAAGGAGTATGTGATTCGTCGTTGAAATCTCCTATACTCAAAATTTCTGAGCTTTGATGAGTTGTTTCTCCTCAAGTTGCTCTCAATAATTCACTAAAGGTTAGGCCTCATTTTCCTACTGCAGTGTAGTTTGGGTCTTCATTAATTTGTATAAACAGCTGCGAAATATCAATTATAAATTCAACAGGAGTATAATGTGACAGCTTTGCTCACTGTAACAACAAAACCATTTAGACAGAGAGCTTCTGAAATCATTGTCTTACTAACATGAAGTTTATCTTTCACTGGCCCAGCACACCACGAAGTGCTGTCCAACCATTGACATTCTTCAGCTGTTCATCTGATGTGGGAAACAGAGCTTGTTAATTTGTGCACAGCACCATCCCTCAAAGAGAAAGATGATACTCATCAGATTGGTTTCAGCTCAGGGACAATATTGAACAGAACATCAGGATAGCATTCTGCTGCTCAGCAAATTGTAAATAAGGGATGTTTTATGTTCACCTGAAAAAGCCAGTTAGACTTTGGCTTACCATCATATATGAAAAGTTGACATCTTCGACAGTCTGGCACCCCCTCAGTATTGACACCCTGTTAGTGAAACACTGCCTCACTACCAACCCTCCGACTGTGCAGCATTCCCTCAGTACTAACCCTCCGACAGTGCAGCATTCCCTCAGTACCAACCCTCCAACAGTGCAGCATTCCCACAGTACTGACCCTCTGACAGTGTGTACCCGCTCATTACTGCACTGGCAGCATCTCCTGGAATTGAGCTCTGTGTTTTGTCTGAAACCAATGACTTTATAACTTAGAGGGAAGAGTGAGGCATAGATTGCACTGACTAGTGAGTAAAAACACCCAAATTAAAAGCAGGATTGGTTACTCGACCTTTTCGGCTCGTTGTCCTATTCAATATAGTTGTGGTAGATCTGATTGCGGGCTTAACTCCGCAATTCTGTCTGTCCCCTGGCTCCCTTTGTCTAGTTTGGAGGAAACAGCTGTTCATTCTGCCCCTCTGGTTAGACTGTGACTTTTCACAGCACATAGCAAGAACCAGATAAATCATTGATAAGAGACTATTTTTGGCTGCAGTATTTGGTGACTATGTTGGTAAACTTATCAACTTCTCGAAATTCATTCAGCAATTTCCCAGAAAACCCTTTTTGGTGCAGTCCTTGTACAAGTTACTATTTTGTGCTGAAGATTACAGTACTTAAAATCTCTATATACGAATAAATGAGACGAAGACATCTGCTCACAGTATTTAAAACAAATCTTGCAATTTAGTGAAGCTGCTTTGAAGTGTGGTGTTGCCTGAAGCTTTATCCATAACACCCAGCATGCTCTAATTAACAATTTCAATATAGTCAACCCAATTGGTTTATTTTGATGGAAAATTAGTCTGGGAAAGCTGACGAATTCGTCGTTTGCCTTGCCTTTTGATATTTGCTTCGGAGACAAATTCCAGTTAATTTTACTGCCTTTTCAAAAAAAAGATGTTTTGCCTGTGGGAGAATGGATGGATTTCCATTCTTACTCATTTTCCATTGGATGCTTGTTTGTGTATAAGCAGCAAGTCCTGCCTTGCCTGAGCAATGTACGAGAGGAATAGCGTTTCCTGGCAATAATTCTGTGTAGGTGTTCCTTCTTATCTCAAACTGCACCGATTCAAGTCTCGAGGCCATTGCCAGCTGACACCATTCTGTCTGGATCAATGGTGCTGGAAGAGCACAGAAATTCAGGCAGCATCGAGGAGCTTCAGCAAAAGCGACGTTTCGGGCAAAAGCCCTTCATCAGGAATAAAGGCAGAGAGCCTGAAGCGTGGAGAGGTAAGCACATCCACTAATATCATTTATTGTATCCGTTGCTCCCGATGCGGTCTCCTCTACATTGGGGAGACTGGGCGCCTCCTAGCAGAGCGCTTCAGGGAACATCTCCGAGACACCCGCACCAATCAACCAAACCGCCCCGTGGCCCAACATTTCAACTCCGCCTACCACTCTGCCGAGGACATGGAAGTTCTGGGCCTCCTTCACCGCCGATCCCTCACCACCAGACGCCTGGAGGAAGAACGCCTCATCTTCCGCCTCGGAACACTACCTGATGAAGGGCTTTTGCCCGAAACGTCGATTTTGCTGAAGCTCCTCGATGCTGCCTGAACCGCTATGCTCTTCCAGCACCACTGATCCAGAATCTGGTTTCCAGCATCTGCAGTCATTGTTTTTACCATTCTGTCTGGCCCTGGGCTAATGGAAAATAAAGGGGCTTGCATTTCGATAGCACTTTTCACAATATCAGGAAGCCCCAAAGGGTCACAGACAATGTGGTTGTTTTGAATTGTCACAGGCATCAACATCTTTTTGTAACTTCAGATTTGAATGCACAGGTCATGAAGCAGGGATTATTTATTTCATTGCCATCATGTCATTTCAATTGCTTGAAGGGCAATTAACATTAAACAGAAATACACAGTATTCAAATGGAAATAAGTTCGTGGTTTACATCTGATTGAGGCAATCCTTAGTCTGTTTGATCTTTTTCCCCATGAGGTCTCTTTTCCCCCCCTTTCCTCCAGAGAAGGTCCACTCGCTTTGTCTAGCTGCCATGCAGGCTGCCCTCCCTCACTATCGCCACCTGAAGCTGGAGGCCCTGGCACTTTTGCTTGAGGTGCCCTGCTCTGTGCTCACCCACACCACCATTACCTGCGGCTGGGGATCCTGTTACAGTTCCAACGACATGTAGCAATCTGTTGGGGTGGGATAAATTCCAAGGCTGCGCTTTTCCTGATGACTGAAGTGCCAGAACTATGAGAAACTGGTTCCACCATGAGTGCTGTACATGAGCTGGTTATTAATTATCGCTGTGGGTCGTTATTATCGGTGTATTCACTGTTGTAGATTTTTTGTTCGTGCTGTCATGCAACATTGGCGGCTTTAGCAAGGCCAGCAAATGTTGCTCATTCTGTATTGACCTTGGCCAGAGTTTTCTTGCTATGTGCCTGTATAGATGTTCCTTTGTGTCCATCATTGATGAGCTGGGGAAGCTGTACCTATTCAAAACTCTTCAATGGCCATTTCAGTGGCAAGCAGATGACTTGGTTCTGGAGTCACATTATAGGCCAAACCAGGTAATGGTGGTAGATTTCTATCCCTAAACCAGATTGAACCAGATGGGTTTTTGCAACAATTGATGATTTCTTTGCATGATTGACACCAGATTCAATAATTAATTTAAATTCCACCAGTTGCTGAGGTGGAAATTGAACCCATGCACACAGAACAGTTGACTCAGCCTCTGGATTATTGTGGGATGATCATTGTTTAACCACCTCCCCTTGTAAGAAATACAGCTGCCAGTTTGTGTTGTGTGAACAATCCTCCCACAAATCGGAATGTGATAAATGAGCTGTTTTAGTCATGTTGATTGATTATTTGGCAGGACACGAGGGAGAAACTTTAGATTCTCCTGAGAGGGAATGTGAACTGCAGTTTGGAATCTCATCCAGAAGACAGCGCCTCCGACTGTGTTGCATCCCCTTCAGTACTGCCATCTCTGGGATTTTGTGTTGGAGGGCTCAGGATTTGAGCCCACAGCTCTCCAGCTTCCAAGTACGGATTCTACCAACTGAGTCACGGCTGGCAAACTTTAGTTGAGGTTAATTATTCCAAGCTTCTGAGTTACAAGAATCATAATCATTGCTCCAATGTAACCCTATTCTCACCTTTGGCACATTGCTTGAGTTCTGATATTGCAGCTGTTTTATGAATATGGAACTTTCAAGATCAGCTGCAGATGTGATACGAAGGTTGAGTGCGATGGATCCATTGATATGAATTGGCAGATCAATAGATGAATGGGACAACAGAAAATAACCTAACACATGAAATGATCAGAGTTGTTCACCTCTTGCAGCCTCTGATCTCTTTCCTCCTCTGGTAAACTTCTACACAAATGATTTTAATAAAAAAATGACAGAGATTCTGAGCTGGAGGCTTATAGCATGTTACACAAAAGCGGCTCACTGTCCATGAACCCTTAACTCATGCAGCACACATTAGATCCTCAAAGGGTTCCCTCTTTGATCCAGAGCAAGGAAGTGTGCTTAACCTTAATAAAACACAGACTTGGCCCCAGCTTGAGTCTTATGTTCATTTCTGGGCACTGCACTTTGTGAGAGATAGCAAGGAGAGGATGTGGAGGAGGTTGAGTAGACTGGGTCGGAAATGAAGAAGTTTGTAGTGAGCAGGTAGAACCACAATGCTGCTACAGCAGGGGAGTTCCAGGATTTTGACCAAGGAGCAGTAAAGGAATGAGATACGCACTCAAATCAGGATTGAAAGAAATATGGAGACCATAATAAGTAAGACAATAAAGACATAGGAGCGGGAATTAGGCCATTCAGCCCATCGAGTCTGCTCCCATGGCTGATAAGTTTCTCATCCCCATCCTCCTGCATTCTCCCCGTAACCCTTGATCCCCTTGACAGAGTTCCAGGATTTTGACCAAGGAGCAGTAAAGGAATGAGATACGCACTCAAATCAGGATTGAAAGAAATATGGAGACCATAATAAGTAAGACAATAAAGACATAGGAGCGGAAATTAGGCCATTCAGCCCATCAAGTCTGCTCCGCCATTTAATCATGGCTGATAAGTTTCTCATCCCCATCCTCCTGCATTCTCCCCGCAACCCTTGATCCCCTTGACAGCCAAGAACCTATCTAGATGGTGGTATTCCCAAGAAACTAGTGACCTTGTTCTAACAGCAACATGCAAGTTTGGGAGCATGTTAAAGATGGTTTTAACCCTGAATGATGAATGGGAATGGGACACACGAGCAAGCAATTCCACTTGGACAGCACCTACGTCACGGGTAAGACAATCTTAAGACAATTCAGAGTATGATCAAGCGAAAGAAGGAAGCAATGGTGCTGTGGTATTATGACTGGGCTAGTAATTCAGATCCTCAGACTCAGGTTCTGGGGCATGAGTTCAAATCCCACTATAGAAGGTCATGACATTTCAATTCACTGACATAAGACAAAGTCTGGAATGCAGAGCTAGCCTCATGGCAATCTTGTCCATTGTTGTAATAACCCACTTGATTCACTGAGCTCTTTAGGGAAGGAAATCTGCCCTCTTTACCTGGCCTACATGTGACTCCACACAAAATGGTTCTGCTCTCTGTAAAGAACCAATAAGCCACTCAATTTAGGGGCAATTGGAGATGAGCAATAAGTATTAACCAGCCAGTAATGCCCACATCTCATGAGTGCATTAAAAAAAATGATGCTCACTGCATTAGGAGATATCATCCCAGATAACATCAGTGGTGAAACACCTAAGATTCTGAGGGGATTGACAGGGTAAACATTGAAAGGCTATTTCCTCTCCTGAGGGAATCTAATACTGGTTTCAGTGTAAGAGGCCATCCACCTTAAGATGGAGCTGTGCAAGAATTTTCTCAGGAAGTTGTTAGTCATTGGAATTCACTTCCCCAGAGGGCAGCGAGGGTTGGGTCATTGAAAATAGTCACGGCTGAGTTAGGCAGAGTTTGGATTGACAGGCAAGTCAAGGGTTATGGAGGGCCAACAGGAAAGAGGAGTTGAGGCCATAGTCAGATGAGTCATGGGCCTATCAAATGATAAACCGGGCCTTCTACGCTGAATGGGCTCCTTGTACTCTAAGATCATTTGGTCTTTTGTGGTCAGAAAGTGTTAGACTTTAACGAGAATTTTAGAGGAAGAGGAGGAAGAAGAGAGCTTTAGGATGGCATTCCCAGGGCTTGGGTCCAGGCAGCTGATTGCCAATGATGGAGGGATTAAAATCAGGGATTTTGAAGGATCCAAAAGCAGAGAGAGAGACAATGTGATGGAATTATAAAATACTTTACAACATCTAGTCTCACTCTGGAAGATTGTTTGGACCTGTACTCCCTGGAGTTTGGAAGAATGAGAGGAATCTCATTGAAATGTGTGTAAAATGCTAGAGACGATGTTCCCCCTGACCAGGAGTTTGAATTCCCTGAATAACGAGTCAGAGGATTATGTAGTAAGCCATTTCAAACTGAGGTGAGGAGAATGATCTCCACTCAGAGAGGGGTGGCCTGTGGACCCAGGTGGACCCCATGCCGCCAAGTATATTTAAGAAAGCAATATAGCTTTCTAGAAGCTAGAAGTATCAAAGGATTTGGGGAGAGGGTAGAATACAACACTGTGATGGAAGATCAGCCATGATCATGTCGGCTGGTGGAGAAGACTTGATGGGCTGAGTGGCCTACTCCTCCTAAATCCTATGCTTCTTCCATTTAGCGCCTGGTAAAGCTCTTGCTTGGACGTTATGCCATTAGTGCTTCAGTCTTGTTGATTGCACTTTATATCCAAATAGCTCTGGACCATCATTTCAGAGCTGCCCTGTGTTTTCATTTTATGCTCTGACCAAAAGCTTTGAGAAATGGCAAAAGGAGCAAAGAGGCTGATAGGAGCGAAATCATGAGAGACTGCTCCCCCTTTATCAGGAGGATCAGTAACACAATGACCAGAGTTTAAGATAATTGGCTAACAAGCCAGAGAGGAGATGAGAACTCTTTTTATGCACGACATGAAAGAAACCTGATTTGATACCAATTCAACTTCAAATTTTAAAAAGTAATATCATAAAAATGTGTGAAGGCGAGTTTTTACAGAGCTAAGAACGGGCAGTCAGTACGAGACGAGCTGGACATTTCTTTCCAAGGGCTGGTACAGACACAGTGGGCTGAATGGCCTTCTTTGTGCTATGCTATCCTATGGTGATAGTCAAACACATGGTTCAGATTGAACAGATTTTCAAGTGTTTCCACGTATTCAACTCATCTGGCAGCCTTCGTTGACACGCTAATCAAATATTTGACAATTGCATTTGATTAAAGCCATCTTTAGATCTCCATGCACTGATGGCAGCAGCATATTCTGATCATTCTGGTTTGATCCCATGAGTTAAACTTTTAGAAGGCTTTGATGCATGACAAGGTGTTTTTTTTCTGTGGAAAAATAGAAGTCCAACAATAAATAATAATAACTAATAAATCCAGTGGAGCATTCAAGAAATATATTTATTCTCAGAGGCTGGCACGAATGTGGAATTCACCACCGCACAGTATAGTTGAATCAGATTTAACAATTAAGGAGAAGTTGGATGTGGATGTGAGGGAGAGAAGGAAATGTCTGATAGGTTGAATTGAATTGAATTAGCTTTATTGTCCCATGTACTCTCAAATGAGCACAGTGAAAAGTTTACAAATCGCCACTTACAAAGGTACCTAGGTACAGCTATATTAGTTACAAGAAGTTGTATTTAGATAATTTATAATGCTATTGGATGTATGATTATGCCCTCTGCATCATTGGTGGCCATAAATTGGTCCTAAGCAAAGGATTTCCCTCTCTGCCTCTCTCTCCTGCTTAAGGATGCTCCTGAGAGCCTCCCTGTCTGAGCAAGCTTATGGTTACCTGCCCTAATATCCTCTGTAGCTCCCTGATATGGTTTATTGTCTAAGTTATGTTCCTCTGAAGCACCTTGGATTGTCTTACTATGTTAAAGTAGTCAATGGTAGCCATGATTTGGAGGAGCCGGTGTTGGAATGGGGTGGATAAAGTTAAAAAGCTGGCGTTGTTTCATTTTTAACAATGTAAAAGGAATCCAAGAAATGCAACTTTGTTATTATTTGAAATTCACCCATTTAGAAAAAACACTTGGCATACAAATAGTTAAAGGGTTCCAGCAACTAAACGGTCCTTTTCTTAAAATAAAGGGCTTTTTTTCCCTCTAAATATATCCCTACAAATGTCTCACTGTTCTGTAATCTGCCTAAATTGAAGGAAAATAAATACTTTAATGCCACAGGAGAGTGACAGAGAGAGAGAGAGAGAAGTGTTTGGCCGACTGGTTGATGACTCACTGGTTTCTCCTCCCTCTCTCTCTCGCTATGTCACTCCTCAGCATTCAGTTCTGAGCTGGTGGTGTAGGAGGCCACATCAGCAGCAAACGTCACACTCAGGGCTGTCTGGAGGAGTTGCGGGCCAAGCAGTGAGCTATGGTCCTTTCAAGATGTTGTTCGGGGCCTCAAGCTTGTGTGGGAATAGAAAAGAAGTGAAGGGGCACTCAGGCTCAGAGGGAGTGACTTGTAATTTTGGGATGTGGCAATGGTAGAGTTCAGAAAGCGGGAGAATCCTCAGGTTTGTTTGTAGGTGGGTGAGTGCAGGGCTGTGAGGCAAAGAGTTGTGAGAAGACCATAAGCCTAATTGAAGATTAATGGCCTGGACACCATTTTGAGCAAAGCCCCTGAGAAAAGTTAATGGAGGCATTAGGAAAGAAAATAACCTTGTTTCCAATCTTTGTTTTCTTTACTATGTTGGAATTGGAATTGGTGAAAGGAGAGTTTGTCTGACTGACGTTTGAGCAACGAGGAATTCATTCGCTATCCAGTTGGCCATGAGGGGATGTAGTCCTGTGAGGGTGAATAAGTGGTGGTGGTGGAGGGTGGGAGAGTGGGGAGTCAGTGCAGGAAGGTGCATGTAGGAAACTCCAGGAATACATCCAACTACAGCTGGTGACTTAGAGGGTGGCAGGTAAGAGAATGGAGACAGCATTGTTGGTCCTGTGTTTGGTTTGGGTACTTCAGGATTATTTAAGTCAATGATAAAAATCCTAGTTCCAATGCATGATGTGGAGTGTGATGATAAACCGACAATGAGGGGAAGGTTTGTGTTAGAGAGTTAGCAGAAAGTGGAACGGCAAAGGCTAAATTGCGAATTTGAGTTGAAGTAAAGCTGGAAGTCAAACAGGAGACAGACAACACCAACTAGTGAACATATAGCTTTAAATTAAGGGGTGGTAGGTATATGACAGATGTTAGGGGTAGATTCTTTACTCAGCGAGTCGTGAGTTCATGGAATGCCCTGCCAGTAGCAGTGGTGGACTCTCCCTCTTTATGGGCATTTAAACGGGCATTGGATAGGCATATGGAGGATAGTGGGCTAGTGTAGGTTAGGTGGGCTTGGATCGGCGCAACATCGAGGGCCAAAGGGCCTGTACTGCGCTGTATTTTTCTATGTTCTATGTTTCTATGTTCTATATTCCAAACTGTTTACCCCTCCGACTTATTCTATATCTGCTTATTAAAACAACATTTTCCATTTAGGAGCTTTTCTGTTTGGATTTAACTCTTAAGTTTCAGCAGCAAAGCCAGGAGATTTGTCACATCCTGAAGGTTAGAAAGAGTTAAAGGATTCCACTCTTTAAATAATTCTTAAATATTCAGTCTGGCTGTGTCACAGACTTTTTTTTTCACTAAATGAGTCTCGGAGGAATTCAACACTCTTGAGATGTAGAGAGTTATGCATTGTTGCCTTGTGTTCCATGCTGTCTGTGGACCAGTGTCATTTGATCTAATTTTAGCAGATGTAGGTAGCCAATAGGATGGTTTTATTGCGAGGAGGTTTGTAGTGCTTGAGGCGAAGAGAGGGCAGAGAGGTGTTGAAGCACAGGCTGACTGCAGCACAAGGGCCTCTGCTTATACACGGTCATAAACATGGAGCTGCTGCTTGGCATCTGGAGAGCAGCAGTGGATCAGGCTGTCAGCCCAACAAGTTAACTCTTTTCCTGCCTCAGTGCAGCCGATGTTCTATCCCTCTCGACCTTTTCAGGTTTGTTCCCGAGCTGACTGTGGAACCAAAGAGGTCTTCGGACAGGGAGGAAGCCACTCAGCCTGTTGACTCTATTCTGGCTCTTTGCAGGAATGATCCTAAAATAATCCAAGTGTTTCATACTGATTTCATAGACCAATATCAAACCTAAACAAATTTCGCTTTCCCTCCATAGGCTGATATTAATCTGAAACCAATACCACGACAAATTGCATAATTCCAAAGTGTCTGTTGGAAAACATAATATGTTGCATCCAATTTGCATGCAGCAAGATCCTGTAATGATTATAAGCAGGTAGTCTGTTTTATTGATGTTGGTTGGGGGATAAGTATTGGCAACGTTGCCAGCTGTTCTTTCAATATTGGTCTGGAACCCTGTACACCCATCAGAAAATGACACCTGTGACAGTTCAGCTCTCCATCAGTGCAGCATTGAATTTAGTACCTGGGATTCTGAATTGAACTTTGATCACTGACTCTTGCTGTCAGGAGCGAGAACACTGAGCCACCACTGACATCCAACTCAATCCCTTCAAAAGGAGGGAAAAAAATTATCATGAAGAGTAAAAGTAGCATGTAGATAAGACTCAGATTTACATTCTGTCCAAGTTCGTAGGATCACTTTCAGATAAGAACGACAGATCGGGGTGTTCACATCCCAGCAATAACTTGCAGATGGAAATGATGTCACACCAGATACTTTTACAAAGTCAGAACATATGGTGTTCTTTGCAAAGCCTTTCCTTTCCCAGAGCTTATTGTCAGGACTGGAGTTAATTAGTATCGTTTTTTTTTGTAAATTGAAGATCTGTTCCAGTGCTCTGGAGATATAGAAGATTAGGGGTTTGGATATCCTGTAGACATGGCAACACAAACATCTCCATTTGCTCCTTTGGTGCCTCCAACACTTCTCAAGGTATTTCTTGCCTCCTGAGGCTCTTGACTGCTGAGGTAATGTTGTCCCTGTACCATCATGAGTTACCAGCCTCTCTCACTGGCCCGTCACTGTAGTTCGAGTTATAGCACTGGATGTACGTGGACTATTTGACCATGAAGCAGTCAAAACCTGTCCTAGCCACAGCAAATACAGAAGCATAGCTCACAGGGATTTCAGGATAGCCAGCAGGTTGAGAGATGTTATCCGCAGGCAGAAAGCACACGGTACATTAGAGTGGTGCTGAAAAAGCACAGCAGGTTTTCCAGCACCACTCTAATCTAGACTCTGATTTCCAGCATCTGCAGTCCTCACTTTTGCCTAGAAAGCACACTGTAACCTGGCTCTGAACTGGAACAGAAGTTATTGTGAAGATGTCCATTCATCCAGTCCAGATTTCGCCATCCAAATGTTTTTTCAAGGATTGCACCTGCCTTTAACTGCACTTTTCATTGAGCAAGGAAAAGATCTACATTTTTATAGCACCTTTCATGACTTTAGGACATCTTAATCCACTTTACAGCCAGTTAAGTGCAATTCTTTTTAAGAAAAGCAGCTGCCAATTTATATGCATCAAGCTCCCACAACAACCAATTACTAATGACTAGGTAATCTATTTTAGTGATGTTAGTTGATAGTTAGTGGTCAGAACATTACAGCAAACTCCCCTGCTCTTGTCTGAAATAGTATCTTGAGACTTTTAATGTCGATTTAAGACCATAAGACAAAGGAACAGATGTGGGCCATTCAGCCTGTCAAGTCCGATCCAGCATTCAATGAAATCATTGCTCATCTGATAATTCCCAACTCCACTTTCCTGCCTTTCCCTAGAACCCTTGATTCCCTTATTGGTGATTAATCCATCCATCTCAACCTCGACAGCCGTCTACAGTCAAGAATTCCACAGATTCACTCCCCTCTGGAGAAGAAATTCCTCCTCATTTCTGTTAAAATGTATAACCCTTAACTCTGAGATTATGCCCTCTGGTCCTAGACCCCCCGCTACATGGTAAAAACAAGGACTGCAGATGCTGGAAGCCAGAGCCTAGATTAGAGTGGTGCTGGAAAAGCACAGCAGTTCAGGTAGCATCTGAGGAGCAGGAAAATCCACGTTTCGGGCAAAAGCCCTCCTCTATTCCAGCTGCCTGAACTGCTGTGCTTTTCCAGCACCACTCTAATCTAGAACCCCCCTACATGTGAAAGCAAACTTTCAGCGTCTATCCTGTGAAGTCTGCTGAGGATCCTATAGGATTCAATAAGGTCAACTCTCAGCTTCCATATTCTAGCAAGTACAGGCCCAATCTACTCAACCTCTCCTCATCAAAATGTGGAGGAGCCGGTGTTTGGACTGGGGTGGGCAAGGTTAAAAATCACACAACACCAGGTTATAGTGCAACAGGTTTATTTGGCAGCATTAGCTTTCGGAGCGCTGCTCCTTCATCAGGTAGCTATGGAATGGGATCATGTAAATTCTGTGTCTTATAATCCCATTCCACAGCTGCCTAATGAAGTTAGTGCTTCCAAATAAACCTGTTGGACTATAACCTGGTATTGTGTGATTTTTAACTTTCTCCTCATCAAGACAGTCACTCCATAACTGAAACCAGCCTGTGAGCCTTTTCTGGACTGCATCCAATGCATTTGAGGCCATCAAATGCGTCACCAAAAGAGACATCCCAAAATAAGATTTTTCCATTTTACGCAGGAGATAACAGTGGTGTCATCACCATCGAACACAAAACTATTATCTCAGCTGTCAGCTAATGAGTTTATCCCTTCAGAATCTATGCCTTCTGGTGGGATGGGTTTGGAGCAAGATGGCATCATTGTGTAATCAGAATTAAAAATGACACAAACACCAGGTTATAGTCCAACAGGTTTATTTGGAAGCACGAGCTTTCGGAGCACTGCTCATTCAGCAGGTGCTTTGCAACCACCTGATAAAAAGCAGCGTTTCAAAAGCTAGTGCTTCCAAATAAATCTGTTGGACTATAACATGGTGTTGTGTCATTTTTAACATTGTCCACCTCAGTTCAACACTAGCACCTCCACATCATCTACTCAGAATAGGCTATTGAGGGACAATGTCAGGTTGCTCTTCACAAACCAACCTGGCACTCTCTGGCTGTTAAGTTTTTTCTTTCTTTCATGGGATGTGGGTATCACAACAGGGTCAGCAATTGTTGTCCCTTCCTAATTGCTGTGGAACTTGGTGGCTTATCCAGGTACTTCAGAGAACAGTTAAGAATCAACGACATTGCTGTGAGTCTGGAGTCAAATGTAGGCCGGACAAGCTGCTGTCTTCCAGGTATTAATAGTGAACCAGATGGGTCTTTTTGAGAATTGATGAGCGTTGTCATGGTCACGGTCACTGAGAATAGATTTGTGTTCCAGATCTCTCTCCCAAATTCAATGCTGTTGTGATTCATTAATCTGGGCCTCTGGATTACTCGTTCAGTGACACTACCACTATGCCATATCTCTTCGTTGGTGGGAACATATCAAGACTATCAGACCTCAGTGTAAGAGTGAAGGTGGTGGTAAACGGATTAACCATGATGTACTTGAATGGAGAATTAAGCTCATGAGGCTGAATAGCCTCCTCCTGTTCCTATGTTTCTAAATGCTAAGGTTGATGCCTTTGCTAGCCGACAGGGTTCAGATACATTGAGAGCAATGCATTTACCACCTGAGCTATTCAGGGCACTTCCTGTAATTTTGATGGAGAAATTTGCTGAATGGTATTTCCTCATTCTGAGCTCTGTGTTACACCACACCCCATCCTATCCCCAAGGCATCTTCCCTTTGGGGCACCGGAGATACAGCACTGGCCCTTTTACCATGGTGGTGAAACTATTTAGACTCAAATTTGCTTCCAGTTTATGCCATTCCCTCATTCTCTCTTGGTTCATCTCAGACTCTTAACATTCTCGATTTCCCAGTCTCCATTTCAGGAATGACAAGGAATTGGCAAGGAATTCCGGCTTAGCTGGCAATACCCATGTCTTGTGAACGAATGAATGAAAAAACAATGAATCTCCACTATAAGCTCATTAATTCCCCTAGCTCCCTTGATGAGACTTGCTCATACCTCACTTCCTGTTCGGAATTATTATTTAATTTCCCCTCCTTAGCCGTTTTCATATCTTTTCCAATGATTCAATCTTCTCTTCAACTCTTCTGATGTGTCTTCCTTTTTTCTCCTATTCCCCCCCACACTCACCCTGCAACATGGGTAACAGCACCCTTGACCATCCTATTCTTTTCTACTTTTACCCCTTCCCTTTCCTTCCAGAATCACAATAAGATTCCCCTTATACCTCGCTTTCCACCCCACCAGTATTTATAGAACATAGAACATAGAACATAGAAGAATACAGCGCAGTACAGGCCCTTTGGCCCTCGATGTTGCGCCGATCCAAGCCCACCTAACCTATACTAACCCACTATCCTCCATATACCTATCCAATGCCCGCTTAAATGCCCATAAAGAGGGAGAGTCCACCACTGCTGCTGGCAGGGCATTCCATGAACTTACGACTCGCTGAGTGAAGAACCTACCCCTAACTTCAGTCCTATATCTACCCCCCCTTAATTTAAAGCTATGCCCCCTCGTAATAGCTGACTCCATACATGGAAAAAGGTTCTCATGGTCAACCCTATCTAAACCCCTAATCATCAAGTCACCCCTAAACCTTCTTTTCTCCAATGAAAACAACCCCAAGTGCCTCAGCCTTTCCTCATACGAACTTCCTACCATACCAGGCAACATCCTGGTAAACCTCCTCTGCACCCGTTCCAGTGCCTCCACATCCTTCCAATAGTATGGCGACCAAAACTGCACACAATACTCCAGATGCGACCGCACCAGAGTCTTATACAACTGCAACATGACCTCAGTACTCCGGAACTCAATTCCTCTACCAATAAAAGCCAGTACGCCATATGCCTTCCTCACCGCACTATTTACCTGGGTGGCAACTTTCAAAAATTTGTGTACATGGACACCAAGATCCCTCTGCTCATCCACAATACCAAGTATCCGACCATTAGCCCAGTACCCCATCTTTTTGTTACTCTTACCAAAGTGAATCACCTCACACTTACCTACATTGAACTCCATTTGCCACCTTTCTGCCCAGCTCTGCAGCTTATCTACATCCCGCTGTAA